>NC_081414.1:747795473-747812973 GCF_030272615.1 Cryptomeria japonica | reverse complement strand
TAGAGGCAAATTTTTGAATAATATGTGACAATGTTTTGTGACTATTTTGATTCTTGTATAATCTTGGATAATTATTTGAGTCATTATCGGGTCATAGGGGTCATAGATTGAGACTAGATACAATTTGAGCAAAAATTGTCATTGTTGTCAGAAAAGTTGTCAAGCAACTTCTACATTGCATCGGTAGGGTATGACTCTCGACGTTCTGTTGCTTTGGGATGCACAACAAGGCCATGCTTAGCGTAAAATTTCCCACCTGGATACGCTCGTGACGTCGGTTTGTGCACATAAGGAACAAAATCAATTCTAGCCAATCTTGCAACTTATCCTTGCAAGCAACTGATAGTTTTGTGAGCAGGCAAAAAAATGCTACTAATTGAAAATGGCTTCAAGTCATCGAAAACTGAGATAGGCCATTATAGAGGAGCCTCACGCGACCCCACAGGATCAAACAGATCGACCGTATATGTTGTGGATTGGAAGAAACAATCCGTCAAATTTTGACAATTTTTTGGACTCAGGGCACTTGAGAGATTGTACCGGTAGGGTATGACTCTCAATGTTCTGGTGCTTTGGGATGCATGATAGGGCCATGCCTAGCGTAAACCTTCCCACCTAGATGTGCTCGCAACGTCGGTTTGTGCACACAAGGAACATAATCAATTCTAGCCAATCTTGCAACTTTTCCTTGCAAGCAACTGACAGTTTTTTGAGCAGGCAAAAAAATGCTACTAATTGAAAATGGCTCTGAGTTGTCGAAAACCAAGATGGGCCATTGTAGAAGAGCCTAACGTGACCCCACAGGATCAAACAGATCGACCGTATGTGTCATGGATTGGAAGAAATAGTCCGTCAAATTTTGATAATTTTTTGGACTTAGGGCACTTGAGAGTTCGCACCGGTAGGGTATGACTCTCAACATTTGGGTGCTTTGGGATGCACGATAGGGTCATGCCTAGCGTAAAACTGCCCACCTGGAGGTGCTCGCGATGTTGGTTTGTGCACATGAGGAACAAAATCAATTCTAGCCAATCTTGCAACTTTTCCTTGCAAGTAACTGATGGTTTTTTGAGCAGGCGAAAAAATGTTACTAATTGAAAATGGCTTCGAGTTGTCAAAAATCGAGATAGGCCATTGTAGAGGAGCCTCATGCGACCCCATGAGATCAAACAGATCGACCATAGGTGTCATGAATTGGAAGAAATAATCCATCAAATTTTGACAATTTTTTGGACTCAAGGCACTTGAGAGATCGCACCGGTAGGGTATGACTCTCGATGTTTTGGTGCTTTGGGATGCATGACAGGGCCATGCCTAGCGTAAAAATGCCCACTCGGATGCACTCGCGTTGTCGGTTTGTGCACACGAGGAACATAATCAATTCTAGCCAATCTTGCAACTTTTCCTTGCAAGCAACTGACAGTTTTTTGAGCAGGCGAAAAAATGCTACTAATTGAAAATGGCTTCAAGTCGTCGAAAACCGAGATAGGCCATTATAGAGGAGCCTCACGCGACCCCATGAGATCAAACAGATTGACCGTATGTGTCATAGATTGGAAGAAATAGTCTGTCAAATTTTGACAATTTTTTGGACTCAAGGCACTTGAGAGATTGCACCGGTAGGGTATGACTCTCGACGTTCTGGTGCTTTGGGATGCATGACAGGGCCATGCCTAGCGTAAACCTGCCCACCTGGACGTGCTCGCGACGTCGGTTTGTGCACATGAGGAACAAAATTTGACCATTGCGAGCGTGAGGGTGCTCTCACACCAAACACATTGTTGTTTATATTCATATTGTCGATTTTTGTTGTTTATATTCATATTGTTAATTACATATGCAAATATTCATTTAAATTTATAAAAGGGTAGCCACCAAATACAGCGAATACACAATAATGAACTGAATACAAGGAGTTTTGTAGGGTTAATTCAACATTTTAGAAATTTTATCAAATCATATTCCACAATTGCAATGCTTTATATCATATATTTTTGTTGTTTATATTCATATTGTTGATTACATATGCAAATATTCATTTAAATTTATAAAAGGACAACCACAAAATACAACGAATACAAAATAATGAACTCATTACACATTTATTGGATCGAATATTGATATATATATATATATATAAAAGACATGTCTACCAAGTCAATACAAGTAATACAAAAATGTGGCATATGCCATGTCCAAATCGATATACAATAAAAATGTAGAATATATCTACATGTAGTGGTCATTCTATGACCAAAACTAACACTATATGATCCTAAACTTGTGGTGGATCATCAAAATCAAGCTTCTTCGACGCAGTACGCGGCTCTGTAGATGGCTGCAAAACCACAATTCAAAAACCAAGTTAGAATTATTTTGTAGAAAATAGTTCACAATTAACATCATAACTATGCATTTAACTTCAATTCCTTTGCAATTGAAATGTAGATTACCTCATCGGCTGATCCAGGAGCTAATGCCTTCACTCTCCTCTCCTTGTCACTCTTAGGAGTTTTCTTGAAGACATACTTAAATTGATCCACGTTATGGCCGTACCGCAAAGGAGTCTATCTTAGATTAAATGTACAATTAATACAATGTACTAACATAAATATATCAAAAACACTTAAAAGATATAGTATAGAGAACAATGACGTACCTGTGCCTGAGATGCTTCTCCAATGGACTGAGGATGGCTCGCCATCGATGTAGAAACTGACGCTATTACCTATACAAAAAATGTACAAAGATTAAATACAATTAATATAATGATAAGTAATGAAGGTTGAAAACAATTAATTTTACATATCAAACAAAAGTGTACCAGATCCTGAGATGCTTCTCCAGTGCAAGGAGGAGGGTTTGCCATTGATGAAATAGGTATGGATATTTCCTGTATGAAAAAATTATAAGATTATAATATATCACAAGTTCACATGTACGTGTGCATATAATCATGAAATCAAGAAAATAAAGTAGAGATACATACCTCTACCCTCTCTCGATCCATGGGCAAATCAGGTGCATTCAAGATATCCACAAAGCTCAATGGCCGTTGTACATGTAAAATAGACAAAAAACACTAACCAATCTACAAACCCCAACTAATACTTGATTTCAACATTTTCAAACAATTGTACAACTAAAAATGTGTTCAATTACCTTCTTCACACGTTTTGGCGTCTTCGAGGAATTCTTTTTCTTAGGACGAGCCCTAGACGCAGAGGGGGTACCCTAAAAACACAAAATTAACATGATATTAGTACAGATAATAAATTAAACATAATTTTAAAAATCTAAAATGAAATGACTTGCATATTCCATGAAAACAATACATAAAAAGAGTTGTACAAAATATGATACCATATAGCCTTGTAGGCCAAAATCGATTGCGGAGAGCGTGATGTCATCAATATGGGACATTTCATCCCCTATCAACACCTAGAAACCAGAAACTGGAGCAAGCATTAAAGATAGTTAGTATATCCTGTATTTTTTTGAATTCAAAGTGTACTATTCTATTTTAACATGTTACAAAATTTACACCTCAGGTATCGAAGTTGCAGCTGTGGTAACTGGGGGAGGTGTATGGGATACCGCTGCTGCATCCTAAAATGCATATTATTTGTCTCAATTTAAATCGATGTATAAATGAAAATTCATTTATGTAATTACAAATTTAAAGTGACTGATAAATAAAATGTTATGAATTCAAATCAACACACCTATGTCTGTGTCTCATGGGCAAACACCATGTCCATCAACTCATCTATTAGCATGACATCCTCAACCGTGTGAGCCTGACATCTACAACCACAAATCATGCATAGATGATATGAGTATCCATCTGCACCAGCTGCATCATCTATCCCCGAGCATATCCCCGAGCAACTGACACACATATGCTCGATGGGCTCTCTGTCGCCCTCTAACGGCTCATCATCCAATACAATAGGGTGTGCTAATGATGTCCCATGTTGGATGATGGTACCAGTCAATGTTGTGGCCGCTTGAAGAGTCTGTAGCTCCATTGACTCTTTCAGCTCTAATGGGACAACCTGATGCACCTTGGGTTTGGGTGCTAGGGGGCGACGACTCTCCGTGGCTAATCGCCTACAGGCTCCAGGTCTATCTTGGGCAGAGCCACCACCTCTACCATGAAACTCTCTCATGTCAAAATAGTTTGGCTGCACATTGAGCACAAACTCACAATATATTTTTCTCAAAAAATATAATGGCACCTCATAATTATTACAAGGTGGATCATCAAAGACCATCCACCACCTCTGCCAAAAAGATTCTTCATCTGCACATTGGTACACCAATGTATGGGAAACCTCTTTGCATTAAGAGGTAATGATTGACCAGTTTTGGGATCAACAAAAAGGGCACATATTTGTTGTTTAGAAATATTTTTGTTTTTTACTCCATCGTATGATAGCCCATTGGCATAGAATTGACGACACCTATCCCTAACGCTTCCCCATTTGGTAATTTCTATGGAAACAGCTATGGCACCACTAGCTAATGTTTCTAGGCTAGTGGCAAGGGATTGATAATGGTCAAGTTCAGAAGTTTTCAATTTTACAATCAGTCTATTGATTTTAGACGTATTTTGTCCTAACTAATTAATTAATTAATTCTTCCTCTGTTTTGGTTGTGCAGTCAAAAGGAGGAATTGGGGGTTGTTCTTGTGTGTTTTCAGGAGGTGCATTTGGTTGTTCTTGTGGGTTTTCAGGAGGTGCATTTGGTTGTTCTTGTTCTGGATTCGAAGAATTTGGTTTTTGAAACAAAAAATGAAAAAACCTAATCAAAATTAATGAAATTAAATTCAAAATGTAAAACAAATTGCATAAACCAGAAAGAAAGATAAAAATAGATAAAAACTAACCTTGATCCATAGCCTGAAGGACAAATAACACCCTGTTTGTGATTTAGGTTAGAAAATGAGAAAAAATGCGCTTTACGGGTAAATGAGACCCAGTTTTTTTTTTTAAACTTTTTTTACCAGGCACCGTGTACGCGGTATTATTTGGATTATTAGCGCGTACGCGCTCATTTTCCTATAAGCAGCACGTACGCACTAATTTTCCTAGGCATAGCGCGTACGCGCTACCTTTTCTAGGCTTGGGAAGAACAAACCTAAGCGCATACGCGGGCATTTGAAATTTTAAAACCGCGTACGCGCTGCCTATTTTTCCAAGTTTTTTTTGGGTGGTGTCCACTTTTCTGACCACCATCTTTGTGCACACGCCCTCATTATGCATTATATAATTCATTATATAATATTTTCTTTTGAGGAACATAGCATATATATTTTTCTACTATTGTTTATGAAAGATGTTCTTGTTTGTTATTTAATCTTGCAAGCTTGTGTTGTAAAATTCAATAGTTATTGATGAAAAGGAAAGGATCTTAATTTGATTTTACCCTACAAATTAAAAGATCGAGATCACCACTAAGAAAGTTTAGAAGAAGGTAAGGAATTTAGTGGACTTGTATTTAATCTTGGAGGATGAGTGATAAAGAATTAGTGACAAAGCACTTGAATGCATTCAATGTCATGATGATCTAGCTAGGAGGACTAGTTTGTAAATGTCATGTGTTCTTTTCTTAGTAACTGGGACAAACTAGTTATGGTAATTAGAAGCATCGTTTCAAAGATAAATTTTAATGTTGTGGTGGGTGCATTACTTTTTGACAAGATGAGATAGAATAATTTAGATTCTACCAAAGATAACTTAACTATTAGAGATATTCCAAAAATAATGCTAAAGTAAAGAATAAATACAAGTGTGCTAAGTATAAGGGAAAATCTAAGTCTCTTATCATATCCATGATAAAAAATTTAAATGATGGGAAGATTGAGCACATTAAGGAGGATTTCAAGTAAAATAAGGCAAAGGAGTCCAATAACAAAACAAAATTAAGAGTTTCTTGATGATGGTATCAACATGGAATGGTTATTGGAATATGAGAATTTTCACGATCATGGATTATATCTGGGATTTAACTCTTCTATCAGAATCATTGGTTAAGATAGAGTTATGTTCATTCTTAGAGACAAAAGGGCAAAAACTCTCTTGAATATTTTACACATTCTAGGTATGGAAAGAAACATACTTTCAATTGAATAATGTTAATATTTAGGTGGTTATCAACAAATATGGATGCAAAATGATATGTTGGGCCATAATATTTGCTAGGGGAGTTCAATTTGTAACTTTATTATGTTTAGAATCTAGTACCATAGAATGTAATTGTTCTAATATTCCTAACTCATGGAATCATAAGCCTTATCTAGAGAAGACTATGTTGTGGAGTGATCATATGTGCTAGATTGGTGAGAAAGGATTAAAGGACTTAAAATATAGAATCTTGGTAAACAATATAGCTAATTTTTTCTTATATTTTGATCTATTAACATTCTCTATATGAAAAAATAAAATTATATTAAATTGTATTTGAGCCCTACTAGATCTATAGGGGTTTTAGATTTGATTTATGGTAATGTATCTAGCCTTATGGATGTACAATATATATTAATAGATATATTATGTATTTTTCATTAATGGATTGATTTGCTAAGAAATCATGATAATTTATCTCAACACCAAACATAAGGTCTTCTAATTTGAGTTTAAATAACTTGTTGATAACCAAACAAGGAAGATCAAGGTATTGAGGATAGATGATGGTGAAGAATTATGTTTAGAAAAATTTAATAGATTTTAGAGGAAAAATGGTATTGTGAGTTATAAGAGAACTACATACACCCCTTAGTAATATGAGGTTAGAGAGATTTTTAACAAATTATTGATAGATATAAATACAATCTAGATTAGGAGAAAAATATCAAGGTAGAAAATATTAGATAGCTTGTAGCCTAATTAGCCCCCTGCAGGCTAGCAGAGTTGGCTTGAGTCTTGAGTTTTCTCCTTGAGGTCTTGGGTTCGACTCCCTAGCCAGTGAATTATTTAGCCGCGCACACTTGGGGGTGAGTGTTGATAGCCGCGCGGCCCTAGGGACTAGTCTCACCTTAGCTCGCCTCTATCCTAAGCCCCAACTTAGTTGTTAATGGCCAAGGTAAGGTTCCTGGTTTGAGCTCTGGGCTGAGATGCGAGGATACCCTGAGGATAACAAAAAAAAACAAAAACTTGTAGCCTAATTAACAAATATCCTAATATAGATCATAGGGATAAAAAAATTGAGGATGCTTGGTCAAGAAATAAGCCTTTATTTTAGCATATCAAGATTCTTTTTTATTGAGAGGCATATGTACACATTGATGAATAATAATGAACAGTTAGTACCAAACCAGTAGTAAGAGGGGGGAGGGGGTGAATCAATACAGACAAAACCTTTCTCCACAACTCAAACATCAGAGACTGCACTAACCGGTAAGCAGCATTACCGATCTAAGTCAGGACACTATCGGTAAAACACAGTGAGACTGTGAAAAACACAAATCGGTAACACCTAGATCAATTAAAGACCTAATACCTTATCACAACTTCACCCAAATGCTTAAGCAAGTAATACATCAGAAATACTTATGACCATTGAATCAACTTGCATTACCACTTAACATAAAACACTAAACCATCACATGAAAAGCATCACACATGACACACTGATTTTTCACGTGGAAACCCAACTGGGAAAAACCACGGTGGGGATGAATACCCACAAGTTGTTCTTTGAACTCTTCTGAAGTTCGCTCTGTTAGGAGCCTAGTTCAGTTAAAGACTTTTACAATAGGTTCTTCTAGGAACCGATCCTGCTAGGGATCACCCAGTTAAGGGATGGCTAAATACCCGGTTAAAGGTTAGAACCTTGTTAAAGGTTACCTTGCAAGAGGATTTCAAGAACTCATTGAATTGAGTCACCCTGTTAAAGGATTTACACAAAATCTTGTTAAAGCTACCCGGTTAAGGGATTTTCCAACTACTTAAATGGTTAAAAGTCAACAGGTGATACACTGATCTGATAACAACACACAATGCCAAGGCAAATCCTCTTTATCTCCTTTGCTTCTGCAATCACACTCTGCAGGTATCAACACACTTCTCCAGTCTGGCAAGAATCAAGTATCTCTTCACTTGGATACACACATAACATTTTCCAACAACTCCAAAATGAAAAACATCATCGACCTTATAGTAAACAAATAGGTTGGTAGCATAAACCCTAAACCCTAAACATTTAGGTTTAACAATTCAGTCAGTTTAATCCTGACCGTTAATCACACTGCATTGAATACAACAATCTTGAACAGATCTCAAGACGTTCTCCAACGTTCATTCTTTGCCACTTCAGAAAGCTGATAACCCATCATGCGCTCTCCACCATTTACAGAGACTTCGCACATTCCCGAGGTAGATAGGATCAATCTCCATGCAAGATCCTCAAGGAAATCCTTCACGCGCACAAGGCTGATGTGGCAACCCAATCTGATCTTCATTACAATGCTAACTCATCACAAGATATCATTGGTTGAATCACACAAGCTTGGAATGCATCAACCAGAAACCTTGAAGTTGAGACTACCAATTAGTAGTCATGCCAAATGAAACCTCGATACAAAACTTCCCATATACCGGTTCTCATTTCGACATGCCACTTCACGTTTTCACATATACTAGTTCACAACATCATACCGGTTCTCTTGCCAGTTTGCTTATATCAATATACTGGTTCATACTCAACATATTGACATCAATGACAACATACAATATCATCATGTCATCAAGCTCTGCACATATGCCAACAATCTCCCCCTTTCGCATTGATGACAATATACAAAGATATCTCTTCTGCTTCACATCTTCTCCCGAATACTACAAATATCTTCTCTACTTCACATCTTCTCCCCCTTTGACAACAATGCCAAAGTGGAGGCACACACATCTATGTTCCACTATGCTGCTCCCCCTAAGGAGTACCATCCTTCAACACATCAATCCTGAAAAAGATTTAGCAATGCAATACCTGACTGATGTGGAGTACACACCTTTAGTTCACCATTTGAAGGGGCAACACCCCTAATTTACCTCTTAAATAGGCAAATGTAGCCTTCGGTAGAGGCTTGGTGAATATGTCTGCTAACTGCTCCTTACTGGAAACATGTTCCAATACAACCTCTTTGTTCTAAACCTTCTCCCTCGAGAAATGATACTTGAGTTCGAAGTGCTTGGTTCTAGCATGCAAAATTGGATTCTTGGAAATATTAATTGCACTTGTGTTGTCACAGAATATACTCACCGGTTCAGATACAGGAACTTTGAAACCACTTAATACATGCTTCATCCAAATTGTTTGGGTGTAGTTCATAAATGCTGCAACATATTCCACTTCTGCTATAGACTGAGAGATACAACTTTGCTTCTTACTCATCCATGAGACTAGTCTACCACCAAGAAAGAATGCATTGCTGGTTGTGCTCTTCCGGTCATCCACATTATCGGTCCAATTTGCATCTGTAAACACTTTGAGGTCAAAATCATTACTATATGGATACCTCAATCCATAGTCAATGGTTCCCTTCAGATATCTAAGAATCCGCTTGACTGCTACCAAGTAGGATTCTCTTGGACTTTTCTAGAACCGTGCAGTAATGCCCACTGCATGTGCATTTTCCGGTCTGCTATGTAATACATAGCGCAACTTACCAATCATTGATCAGTATTCCTTCTCATTTACCAACGCTGAGTCATCCTCTTTTGACAATTTACAACCGGTCACCATCGGTGTACCAACCGGTTTGTTGTCTTCCATGCCAAAGGTCTTCAACACCTCTTTGACATACTTGGATTGAGTGATAAAGATACCATCTTTCATTTTTTGAATCTATAGTCCAATGAAGAACTTAATCTCCCCTATAAGTGACATCTAAAATTCCTTCTTCATCTCATCTGCAAAATCACGACTCATCTTGTCATCTCCTCTAAAAATTATGTCATCAACAAATACTTCGCAGATCAGAATCTGATCTCCTTCTGGCTTCAAATAGATATTGCTATCTTCACTTGTTCTTTCAAATCCAATCTTCATAAGATGGGAGTGTAAGCGTTCATACCATGCTCTAGGTGCCTGCTTCAATCCATACAAGGCTTTATGTAGCCTGCACACCATGTCACTGTCTTTTGATAGGGAAAATCCATCTGGTTGCTCTATATACACCTCCTCTTCAAGTATACCATTCAGGAATGCAGATTTTACATCCATTTGATATACTTTGAATCCCTTGAAGGCTGCATATGCAAGAAGCATACAAACTCCTTCCAATCTAGCTACTAGAGAAAAGGTTTCTCCATAGTCTTCTCCTTCTTCTTGAGCACATCCCTTACACACCAGTCTGGCTTTGTTTCTTACGATTGTGCCATCTTCATTCAACTTATTTTTGAAAACCCATTTGGTGCCAATGACATTTTTATGCTCAGGTCTGGGTACCAAAGACCATGTGCCATTCTTTTCTATTTGGTCAAGTTCCTCTCCCATTGCCTTGATCCAGTCTTCATCTTTATGTGCCTCTTTAAATGTTTTAGGCTCAAATTCAAAGATCATGCAAGAGTTTTCTCTGACCTTTCTTCTTTTAAGAATTCCTGCATCCTTGTCTCCTATGATCTGCTTTGGATCATGATTCAACTTAACATACCTAGGAATGATTTTAGTTGTTTCCTCTTGCTTTTCTTCTTCATCATCATCTTCATCAACATCAACATCTACTGATATAGAAGCACTGTTACTGGTACTCGACTGTTTTGCAACTGGTTCCCAGAAGGTTGCAACCGGTTCATCTACTATTTGCTCACTGCCGATTTCCTCAGGTTTATCAGAAATTTCATCAACTCTAACATTGACACTTTCAACAATTCTCTGAGTCCTATTATTGAAACACTTGAGAGCTTTTCTCTTGGTGGAATACCCTAAGAATATTCCCTCATCACATTTGGCATCAAACTTGCTCTGATGTTCACTCCTCTTGATATAACATTTGCTACCAAACACTCTAAAGTAGCTTACTATAAGAGTCTTACTAGTCCAATACTCATAAGGTGTTTTATCCTTACCTTTCTTGATGAGTACCCGGTTCATAGTTTATATTGCAGTGCTCACCGCTTCTCTCCAGAAGGTGTGAGCAACCTTCCCTTGAATCAACATCATTCTGGCTACTTCAACTACGTTCCGATTGTTCCTCTCTACTAGGACATTCTGTTGTGGAGTCCAGGGGGCAGACAATTGCCTCTTGATGCCATTTTCTTCACAGTACTTGTTGAATTCACTAGAAGTGAACTCACCTCCTTGATTAGTTCTAAGGCATTTGATTCTCTTACCACTTTCTTTTTCAACCAGTGCTCTGAAGGCTTTGAACTTTCCAAAAGCTTCAGACTTGTCTTTCAAGAATGTGACCCACATAATTCTTGAGAAGTCATCAGTGAGAATCATAAAGTACCTATCTCCCTGCACACTCCTAGTTTTCATAGGACCACACAAATCAGTATGCACAAGATCAAGTAAATTGTCTGCAGTGAAAGATTTACCTTTGAAGGTTGAGGAAGACATTTTCCCCAGTTGACACTATCTACACAAAGGAATCTCTAGTTTGCTTAGCATAGGTAATCCTCTAACTGCCTTGATCTTACTTGCCTTCACAATATTATCAAAGTTTATATGGCAGAGTCTCCTATGCCATATCCAACTATCATCAAACTTAGCCATTAGACATGTACTGATATTTGCATTTAGCTAAAATAAGTTACCTCTAGTCTGCATACCGGTGGCCATCAGTTCACCACCCTTTCCTTTTATTTTTCACACTCCATCTTTGAATTCCAGAGTGAGTCCATTGTCATTTAGCTGGGCAACACTCAAAAGGTTGTGCCTGAGACCTTCCACCCAATACACATTATCAACACTACCTTTTCCATTTAGAGAGATAGACCCTCTTCCTTTTACCATACATGGTGCATCATTACCAAATCGGACCACACCACCATCATACTCTTCCAGAGATAGAAACTTACTTTGGTCGTCGGTCATGTGGTGAGAACAACCACTGTCAATAATCCACTCATTGGAATTATCAAAGCGGGAGACAAGAGATTTCTTGTCTGACACATCTTCCTTAACTGCTACAAACACAATGTCTTCACTTTCTTCATCTTCTGATTCCTCATCAGTGACACCTTCATCAACTGCTACAAACACAATGTCTTCACTTTCTTCATCTTCTGATTCCTCATCAGTGACACCTTCATCAACTGCTACAAAATAGTTTCTCCCGTTTCCTCCTTTGAACTTCTTGAACTTCTCCGGTTTGTCCTTATTATCACCATTAGGACAGTTTACAATAATGTGTCCTATCCTATTGCAAGAGAAGCATTTCAAAGGGAGCTTACCTCTGTATTTACCATTTCCCTTAGGAAGTCTCTTGGCAAGAAGAGCTTCAAATTCCATAAGGATCTCCTCATCATCCATTTCTCTGCCTTGTCTTGGTTTACAACTGGTGCTAGCTTCTTTTCCCTTTCTAGATGGTGCAGCAGATTCTCTGAAGGCTGATTCAGTCTTCTGAATACTGCTGTCATAATTATTTAGCTCATATGCAGTCAACTTAGCAATGATGGAGTCTAGGGATACCTTTGTCTTATCTATAGACCTCAACTCCTGAATAGAAGCAACCCTTATTGCATAGAATGGTAACAAGGATCTCAAGACTTTGCTAACAATAGTGGAATCATCTATTTTACCTCCCGCACTCTTGATGTCTTCAACAACAATTTTGATTCTTATTCCATATTGTTGTATGGTCTCTCCTTCAACCATCCACATGTCTTCAAAATTTCCCCTAAGGCTCTCTTCCTTAGCTTGTTTCACATGCTCATCACCGCCATATATATTCTCCAGAGCATCCCATACTTCTTTGGGATTTTCTTTATCCTGAACATCAATTAACTCAATGTTAGATAGACTGCTGATTAAGGTTTCCATGACTTGCCCATTCTCCTGAATCTCTCTTCTTTGATCATCGGTGAGAGTACCGGTAGGGATAACATAAGCATTCTCAACATAGTTCCAGTGTTGAGCACCCATGCTTCTAATGTATATCTTCATTCTATCCTTCCATATTTTAAAGTTTTCTCTGTTGAACTTTGGACCTTCCCTCTTCATCATTAGAGTAGGATCTTTTCCTCAAGTGGTTAAGCTTACAACACAGAGGACCTGGAGGATGCTCTGATACCAATTGATGAATAATGATGAACAGTTAGTACCAAACCGGTACTGAGAGGGGGGTGAATTAGTACAGACAAAACCTTTCTCCACAACTCAAACAACAGAGACTGCACTAACCAGTAAGTAGCATTAGCAATCTAAGTCAGGACACTATCGGTAAAACACAGTGAGACTGTGAAAAATACAAACCAGTAACACCTAGATCAATTAAAGACCTAATACCTTATCACAACTTCACCCAAATGCTTAAGCAAGTAATACATCAAAAATACTTATGACCAGTGAATCAACTTGCATTACCACTTAACATAAAAGAGTAAACCATCACATGAAAAGCATCACACGTTACACACTGTTTTTTCATGTGGAAACCCAGCTGGTAAAAACCACAGTGGGGATGAATACCCACAAGCTATTCTTTTTTGAAGTCCGCTTTGTTAGGAGCCTAGTCCGGTTAAAGACTTTTACAATAGGTTATGCTAGGAACCGATCCTGCTAGGGATCATCCGGTTAAGGGATGGCTAAATACCCGGTTAAACGTTAGAACCCTGTTAAAGGTTACCTCGCAAGAGGATTTCAAGAACTCATTGAATTGAGTCACCTTGTTAAAGGATTTACACAAAATCCTATTAAAGCTACCCGGTTAAGGGATTTTCCAACTGCTGAAATGGTTAAAAGTCAACAGGCAATACACTGATATGATAACAACACACAATGCCAAGGCAGATCCTCTTTAGCTCCTTTGCTTCTGCAATCACACTTTGTAGGTATCGATACACTTCTCCGGTCTAGCAAGAATCAAGTATCTCTTCACTTGGATACACACATAACATTTGCCAACAAATCCAAAATGAAAAACATCATCGACCTAATAGGAAATAGACAGGTCGGTAGCATAAACCCTAAACCCTAAACATTTAGGTTTAACAATTCAGTCGGTTCAATCTTGACCGTTAATTACACTTCATTGAATACAACAGTCTTGAACAAATCTCAAGACGTTCTCCAACGTTCATTCTTTACCACTTCAGGAAGCTGATAACCCATCATGTGCTATCCACTGTTTATAGAGACTTCACACATTCCCGAGGTAGATAAGATCAATCTCCATGCAAGATCCTCAAGGAAATCCTTCACGCACACAAGGCTGACGTGGCAACATGATCTGATCTTCATTACAATGCTAACTCATCACAAGATATCATCGGTTGAATCACATAGGCTTGGAATGCATCAACCGGAAACCCTGAAGCTGAGACTACCAATCGGTAGTCATGCCAAATGAAACCCTGATACAAAACCTCCCATATACCAGTTCTCATTCCAACATGCCGCTTCACATTTTCACATATACCAGTTACAACATCATATCGGTTCTCTTGCCGGTTTGCTTATATCAATATACTGGTTCATACTTCAACATATTGACATCAATGACAACATACAATATCATCATGTCATCAAGCTCTACACATATGCCAACACACATCCCTAAGGAGAATATATTCGAACTATATTTCAAAGAAAAGAAGTGTCTTTGTTGAGCGTAGTGACAATATGAAATGATACATTATTTAGAATCCTAAGAATATAAATAGTGCATAATTAGAATGCAATTTTAAAAGGAGATATGATTTTCTCTTAAGCCTTTCCAACAAAAAATAAAGGATTAAAATAATACATTGTAGATAAAGTCAAAGACTAGGGATGCTACACCTAACATGGAACCAAAGGTTAAAAAATAACTCAATAAGGATAATTAGAGATTTATAAGAAATTATGAGAATCAATTTAAACCCCACTTTGAGGTGGTTCACTTAGTCTAGAATGTAACCTGATAGGTACATTGTTGGAGTAAAACTTCATTGCTAGGATCAACAACCTGCAATATAACTTTCATAGAGAGAAACAAATATTTCACCAAATGAGATGAATGTATTGAGATGAGATACAAAATATGTATAAATGATTCTTATAAAACAAAGGTGTGATGAGGTAGGTATAGCAACTATTCAACAACCATCAATAATTATTAAATGCATTATGAACATTACTAAATATTATTCAACTAAATGCAACTAATCAAATACTATGTCAGCCTAAGTAAATTTAAGCCTAAGTAAATTTAAGCTTATGTAAATGGGATAAATCCTCATTTACTCCAGCACCCTCCCTTAAGTGCAACTTAGGTAATAGATTACTATGTAATATGAGCAAGATGCAAGATGGGTCTTGGCTACAAAACTATTTTCAGTACCCATGTACAACAAATTTATGCAATGCAATGGAAACTCTCACAAATAGAGAAAAGGAGAAAACCACATGGGAGCAAATCCCTCTCCAAAAGAGAGATTAAAAAAAAAAAAAGATGATGCACGGAGGAATTTGTCACACCCCCCAAGGAATACACACATCATGTATAGACAATCAAGAATCCCACATAAGAAGGAAGAAGAGAGACATAATATATCTCCATAATGAAGAAGCTCTAATACCAATGAAGTATGCCTAGAAACAAAAAATGATCTAATGCCTACAAGCAACACATCACCCCTTAAGAGGAAGATAAACAAATTAAAAATGTAAGAACACTCCCCATTCTACATTGGAATTGGTAGGAAACAAAATTCTAATGTACGATGTCTCTAAAATCTACTTATATGTTGCCAACTCTTTGGATGATGAAGATTTCATAAACCAATCAAGAACAAACCCAATCACAATAGAAGGTGATAAACAAAGAATCAATGGAAACTAATTTTGAACATGATCTAAAGACAAAGAGGAAGTGATAATGTTGGTGTTGTGACTATCATCAAATAGAAGAGAGAAATCCTCAAATGTGTCCCCCAAATCTTAAATGTGAGACTCCACAAACAATGAACCAATGTCTAGAAAATAGGAATCTCAATTACGAAGACAAATAGATACTTCTTGTGATGAATCATTGACAAGAGATGAATGTGTGATGTCAACTAGAGAAGTAGGAGTTTCATATGGAGTCTCTAGATCATCATAACTCTCAAATTTTGCTTCATACTCAAACTCCTCTACGGTGCCATCATCAAAGAGAATATTATCGACATCATCAAGTGGAATAAGGAAATCTGAAGCAAGATCACAAGGAACAATGAAACATGTGGATCTCTAAAATATACCAAATAATGGTCCAAACTATATGAGGGCATTGAATACCTTTGAACTCGGGTTGGATGTCATGGATGAAGCTCAAACTGATACTACAACCAACCAATCCTATGATATGATCATTTTGATACCCCCAAACTAATTTATTTCAT
This sequence comes from Cryptomeria japonica, assembly GCF_030272615.1. Taxonomy (NCBI): domain Eukaryota; kingdom Viridiplantae; phylum Streptophyta; class Pinopsida; order Cupressales; family Cupressaceae; genus Cryptomeria; species Cryptomeria japonica. The sequence continues at coordinate 747,796,441 of NC_081414.1, read as the reverse complement.
GGTATCTTTAGCTTAAGAATGGGACCATAAAGACGAGGCAAGAGATTAAACCATCTATAATGGGTGATGATTTCTTTTGCCTATGACTCATAATTTTCCTTAGTCAAAGTGATAATAAAAGGATGTGTTACATAACCTGTGATTACATTTATGATACACTTCTCATATCATGAATAGATATCAACATTTGAAATTGTGCAAAACTAGGACTAGACTTCAACAAATAAAATGCAACATCAAATAACAAAGTAACTAGAAAATACCTTGTCCATTGCAAAGTTGATAAAAAGAGCTTTTCGTTGAAATCTAGATTGCAAAAATTGACCTGTATTTGCAAAAAATTATGCAAAAATGAAAAAAAACCCCTAAACAAGGCACTTTCTAAACACCAAATAAAATAAGCCCTTGAATGCTAAGAGAGAGGTGATACCCTTTGGTATGCAAGCCATACCAAATAAACTTTACTCCGTAAGACAAAGGCACTAGTAGCCACACAACAATCCTTGCACCAACTCGTTCAAAACTAGATGAGTGCCACCACATATAACAAGCTAGAAAAATGTAATTAGAGGCAATGTGACATATATACCTAAAGGTAAATGTCCAATCTTTCTCTCATAGGGCCCATCATCAACACACAACAAAAAACCCTAATAAAATATTTGTCTAGCAACTTTTATAATGTTATAAAGTGCGACTGGCTTAAACAACACACACAGCTTTGACTTAGTGTGTGATGTCCTATGTGGGCCCACTTTCAAATTTTGTTTATGTTTCATCCGACCATTTCCGTTGAGTGTTTGTCACAATAGAAATGTAGCTAGTGTTTGTTACAGTAGAAACGAACCTCGCTTTACAATGCCTAGTATTCGTATTTATGGTAGAGATGTAAGCTATATAAATTAAGAGCACATATCACTATAATGATAACAAAGTATTGGATTTTTTAAAATAAAACAATAAATTAT
>NC_081414.1:747700473-747790473 GCF_030272615.1 Cryptomeria japonica | reverse complement strand
TTAGGTTTTACATCATGGTTAGAATTATGGATAGGGTTAGGGTGTACATCATGGTAGGGTTAGGTTTAGGGTTATTTTTTAGGGAAATAGCTATCTAGCCCTTAGGATGCACCAAGATATTAGTAGCCTTCATATATTATTTATACATTGTAATAGATGATTGGTGCATCCTAAGGGTTATAGAGTCATTCCTTAGTTTTAGGGTTAGGATTTAGGCTTATCATTAGGTTAGTTTAGGTTTAGGGTTAGCGTTATTATTAGGGTAATGGTTTAGAGTCGTGGTTTAGACTATGGTAAAGGTTATGATATACATCATGGTTCAGCTTAGGGTTAGGGTTAACATTAATATTATAGCTAGGCTTATGGTTTACTTCATTATTAGGGTTAGGGCTAAGGGTTACTATTAGGATTAATGTTAGTGTTTACATCATGGTTAGGGTTAGGCTTGTAGGGTTAGCATTATTATTAGGATTTACACTATGATTAGGGTTATTGTTAGGATTATGGATAGGGTAGGGCGTAGGATTATTTTTAACATGTTTAGGGTTCAAATACTGGTTAGGGTTAGGGTTATGGTTTGGGATAGGGTTTAGGATTAGGATTAGGATGATAGTTAAGGTTTACATCATTGTTAGGATTATGGTTAGTTTAGGGTTTAGGCTACAATTAGGTTTAACGTTATAATTATGGTTATTATTAGGGTTAGGATTTACATCTTGATTAGGGTTAGGGTTAGCATTACAATTTATAAATAGGGTTTAATTATGGATATAGTTAGAAACAATATTCAAATAGTGTTAGTGTTTAAGTATAAAGCATGGTGTGAGGGTGAGGGTTAGGATTATTTAATAGGGTGAACTCACAATAATGGTTCCCACTTTTTTGCCACTTTTGACACTGAGATGAACAATTTTAAAATAATCTTCAACTTCCGACAACTATAACTTTTAAACTATTAAGAATTTGAAGATGATGTAAATTTGTGATTTGTAGAATTTTGTCTGTAGATTCTATATATATTTTTTTCAAATTTTTTTGAAGGATTTTTTTCAAATTTTTCCATCTCCCTTGAAAAGTATTTTTTACAACAAACTACATTTTTTAAGAGTGATGTGCCTCCCGAAACGCATAACTTTTTTTCTATAAATGATAGAAACTCAATTATTTCAAATTTTGGTTTGTAACATCAATATCCAAGGCTTGCAGTTGGTTTGATAGTGATATGTTCAATATTTTTCATTTTATTAAGTTTTGAAGTCCGACTAGTCATAATTCAGACATAGGTTTACGTTTGAACACATAACTTATTCTATATATATCGAAATTCAATTTTATTTTTTTTGTTGGAAAGAAGACATCAATACCTAGGGCTTAGATATTTTTCAGAATTTTTTTGAATTAGTTTCCTATTTTTCCCAATGTGTTGAACAAAGAAGTTCATGTTCGGTGAAAAACCTATATTTGGTCAAATTAAAAAAAACAAGTTCATAATAAAATCAATATGTAATAAAATTATATTAATTGGAAAGCTTGCTTTGAGGAATATAATACTACATTTTGGGTTGTCAAGATCATTCCATTTGAGCCTTCAACCAGAGGTTTCAAGGCCAAAAATCTGCAAAAAAATGTAGAAATCTATAGAGAAGTGTTAAAAAAGGGGTTTGAACGAAGGGGGGTTCGATTGAACCTCGCGCTATAATTGAAAATGACATAAACAGGCATTAAAGTTGCTTCGCTCGAAAGATGGGGTTCGAGCGAAGTGGGGTCTTCGCTTGAACCCCAAAGGGTATTCCATTCGAACACCCCCACTTCGCTCGAACCCCCCGTAAACAAAATTTTCCACTTTCGCCAATTTCCTTCATTGGTAAAAGTGGGAACCAGTTTTGTGAGTTCACCCAATAAAGCTTGAATTTAATGTTGAAGTTAAGGTTTAATTAGGGTTATTGTTAGGATAAGGCATAGTGAGGGTGAGGATTAGTATTAAATTAGGATTAGGATTGAATAAGGATTAGGGTTAGATTAAGGTTAAAGTTGTAGGTAGGGTCTATTTAAATGGTTAGAGTTAACTTTAGGGTTAGGTTAGGGTTAGCATTCAATTATAGGGATTAGAGTTAAGGGTTACAGTTATATTTAATTATAGTTAGGGTTCAATTATGATTAATCTTTGATTATGGTAAGGGTTAGATTAAAATTAGAGTTGAATTACGACCATAGTTTAATTAGGGTTAGGATTAAGTTTAGGCTAGGATTTAGTTATGACTAGATTAGGGTTCAAGTTATAGTTAGGGATTAATTGTAGGGTTGTAATTAAATTTAGGGTTAGGTTATGGTTAGGTTTCAATTATGGTTAGATTAAAGTTGAAGTTTGGGATTAGGTTATGGTTTAGGGTTCAATTAGTTCTAGATTAGAGAAATTGTCAAGGTTACGGTTTGATTATGGTCAAGTTTTAATTATAGTTAGTGTTCGTATAAGAGTTCAATTACATTAGGGTTACAATTAAATTAAGATTAAAGTTTGATTAGGATTAGGGTTTGGGCTAGAATTTAATTAAGATTAGGGTCAATAAGCGTTAGAGTTTGGATTAGGTCAAGATTCAATTAGGGTTAGATTAAGGTTGAAGTTGTAGTTAGGGTTTAATTCTATAGTTAGAGTTATGATTAGGATTAGGTAATGGTTGGAATTCAATTCTAGGGTTATATTTAAGTTTACTGTTAGTTTATGGTTTAGGGTTCAATAAAGTCTAGATTAACGATATTGTAAAGGATAGGGTTTGATTATGGTAAAGTTTTAAATATATTTAGGGTTCATATTAGAGTTTAATTAGGGTTATAATTAGGCTTATGATTCAATAAAATTAGGGTTAGGATTCATAATAGATTTCATTTAGGTTAGAATTAGGCTTATGATTTTATAACATTAGGTGTAGGGATTATTGTTGGAGTTAGGTTTTAGGGTTTTGGTTAGGATTATGGCTAGGATTAGGGTTTACATCATGGTTAGGGTTAGCATCAATGGTTTGGGTTAGGATTATGGTTACAGTTAGGATTGTGATTAGGGTTAGGTTTTAGGATTAGGATTATGGTTAAGGTTAAGCTCTAGGGTTAGGGAAAATATTTATTATTAGGGTTATGGTTCAATTGGTGTTAGGATTAGGGTTAGGATTATGATTATGTTTACGAGATTGTGGTTAGGATTAGGAATATGGTCATGGTTAAGGTTTGTTGGCCATTTGGTGGAATTGATTATGTGCTGCATTAATGTTTTGTCATTGATGCCAAAACTAGCTATTTGGATTCTTTACTGGCACCCTTCTGGTCCCGATAGGTTGAGTGGTTTCTGGTTGATTTGGATCCGACATGATCCGGTAAACTCCGGTATGATTTAGTTAGAAACTTAGTTTATGGTTTTGACGAGGGTTTCACCGGCAGAGATTTTGATGAAGATCCTTGATGAATTGCATAAGTGGTATTGGTGCAACTTCTGGTGGAGTTTCAGGATGCTGTTGGTGATCGTGTTTGAGACTTGGCAGATGGAGATAATTTATATAGCATGTGGACCTATACATGGTCCCGGTTGATCTAGGATGTGGACCGACTTTAATGTAACATGTGGATTGGGCCTATCAATGTATTTCCAGAATGTCTTATGTGTTGGATATTATTTGTTTGGTCTAAGGACGACATGGTTTATAATTATGTAATTGGCTTATTATCTGGAGGCTGACCTGATTGTTTATGGGTGAGGGTTTGTATATATAGATGTAAGATCTCATTGTAGATCATCATGGTTATGTTAGAGGTCATGGTAAAAGGAATGTAATGTGCGAATAATGTAATATCATTCAGGCAGAGGAATTGGTCGATCATTAGAGATCAAATTGGGTTTATGTAAGAGGATTTAGTCCTCTGGTATTGAGCTTAACCAGAACTGTACACAAGCATAGGAGATGCTATGTTTTGCAGTTCAACACTTCTCCGGATTATAGTCTGGATTTCTATGTAGTCAGTGATGTTACTACTTATCAGATTGCCATTAGTTTTATGTCAAAGTTATACTATATACTCTAGTCGGTTAACACTACCAAATCATGAAGTCGGTATACATAGAGAAGTCGGTATGAACAGTCTAGTTGGTTACAGAAGAAAGTAGTTACAGAACACAGTATACACTGAGCTGTCTACCGAGTATCTTTTCATGTTTAACGACCAACAAAAGATGACACACCAAGTTGATATACACCGAGTTAAACATGTTACCAGATTCATTGAACCTGGACATGCATATGAAAATGTGTTACAAGACCAAGGCACATCTAACCGTTATCACATTCGAAATTGCACTAGAAGATTGTGTATGCTTACGAGGTCATCTAACCAATAAAATTATTTGCATGGTTATTCATTCGATAAATCATGTTTGTAAGATCGAAGCAATGAATGGATCACCGTCATAAGAGATCTATTTATACAACATGGATTGAGATCAGTAAGAGACATGCAGAAAGGAAGATATAATAGTGCATAAGTGTAAGAAGACTGTTACAGAGACACAAAGGTCACCGAGAAGGTTTTCAGAGAACAGTCGAAGAACAGAGTAAACAGAAGGGTTTACCGAGTTACTATATGGGTTACCGAGGTATGCTATAAGCAAGGTAATCTATTCTAAGCACATAGAATCTGCTATAACATTCCAGATGTAAAGTTGCAGATATTTGTAATGATTTTATTGAAATATTTTGAAGTTATAAGAGAAACCTTTAACAAAGTAAAAGACTCTAATCAAGTCTATAAATTGTAAAGCCTCTAACCAGGTGCAACATTTTAGATTAAGTGTTGTAGAAATCCTTTGGCAAGGTAGATCTAACAGATCTTGTTACTCCTAACAGGGTAAGCTATCAGAAATAGCTAAACATGTAGCTCTAACCGAGCACTCTTTATTATTGCAGTAGTGAAGTTGTGGGTGGCATCCCCACCATAGTTTTTCTCTCTAACCAGGAGTTTCTGCGTAACCAAAATATATGTGTTATGGAGTTAATCATGCATGACTGTTATCTATTTGTTTTAACTTTATATTATGTTACTACTATATTCAGTTTATGCATAATAGTTAAGTTATTATTGAAGAAATGTTTTGAAGTACTGATTCACCCCTCCCCTCTTAGTACATTAGCTTTCCATATTGGGCCTAATAATTGGTATCAGAGCTTGAATCTTGTAAAAGGGTTTTACTGCCTAAAGAGAAAGATCTTATCAATGGAAGGCTACAAACAATCTCGAAGGATGGTATATCTGCAAGAAGAGCTAGATCATGCTAATCAAGTGATTGCAGACATGCAAAGACAAATGGAAAAATCTCTGAAAGTGAGAAGAAGATTATCTGATGATTTGCATGACTCTCAAGAGTTAGTGGAACAAATTGAGACATCATTTGAGAATAGTATATCTGAAGAGACTGAAGAAATGATTGGAGTATTGAAAGAAAAGAACAAAGCACTGGCTGATCAACTGAAAGCAATGAAGAGAGAACATGAACATTTTAGCACACCGATGACTGAAAATCTAGATGCATTGAGGACAACCGAGGATAAAGCAAGAGATCTACAAAGAGAGAAACATCAACTTGAAGTTTTAGTATTTGATAAGAATGATGAAATCACAAGGTTAACTGGAATTCAACAAAACCTATCAGATCAACTAGGCTACGCATATCATGAAGCAAATCAGAAGAATGATGAGAATCAAGCATTGAAACTTGAAGTATCAAGGTTGACTGATGAACTTGAAACAGAGAAGAAATCCAAAGAATCACTGAAGAAGAGTTATGAAGCATCAAAGATGTTGGATGAGCAACTGAATACAAGAAGACCCAACAAAGATGTAGGACTCGGTTACAAAGGAAAAGACTCTACCGAGAAGGGAATCTACACTACCGAGAGAGGAGAATTATCAAAGCAAGCTGGAATCAGGAATAACATCAAAAGGAAGAAGCCTATTTGCAACTACTGTGGAAATCAAGGTCACACTGCCAACATGTGCCAAATCAGAAAAGGTAAGCAACCGAATGTCACTAAGTCCAATGGTTATTGTTACAATTGCAATAAATATGGTCACACATCTAATCAATATAGGACAAAGTCTGTTAACAATTACCAGAAGGCAAAATTCAAAGGGTTTTGTAAAAACTGCAATAGATATGGTCATAGTACTGAGAAGTGTTGGTTTAAGTAAAATAACCACAAATGGTATGCACACCAAGCAAAAGATAGAGGTTACCGAACACACACAGATCCTTACTGACAGTATTCTGTAGTACCATGGGATTACAATACAAGGATATGGTGTGAATGTTGTGGGAGATATGGACATATAAGTGCCAGCTATTTTATAAGGTTTGGAATGTAAAACCGAAGATCATGGAGAAATCCTGGTATGGCATGTTTTCATTGTCATAAAGTTGGACACTTGGCTGGAGACTGCAGAGATCAACCTAGAGAGAACACTAAAGAAATAAAAGAGAAATTTAAGATGATTTGGAAAAAGAAGGAAATTGTGTCAAATAAAGAAAGCACCTTACCTATCGAGTTAGGTGCACCTATTCCAAATTAATCGGTAAAGGTACGAAGGGACTGCATTCTCTCAAAGTTAAATCTTAACAATTCCTATTCTAGTATGTACTTAAATTAAAATCTGCATAGTTAAGATGTAGTAGTAAGTTTGAAATTCTATCAAAGTCTTTTGAAGCACTATACAGAAATCCTATCAAGTCGATGAATACAGGAAGGCTATCAAGTCGGTAAATGAAAGAAATTTGGTTACTCGGTTAAAGCACAAAAAGGAAAGAAAGTTTCAGAGGAACCGAGTGCATTTAATGTTTTGACCTAACCTACACAGAGCCCAATAGGGTATTTTGTGTACTTAAAAGCATTTTCGCTGTCATTTTCATTCACCAAGTTTTCAAGAGAGCAGAGCAGAGTGATTCCAAGGTGATCAAAACCTCATTCAAAAGCAAATCCAAGGTATTTACATCAATCTCATTGCACTGTTAAGCTAGTTTACCGATCTTATCAAATTATTATTATCTGCTAAGTGTGAAGCGTCTATCATTTGAAATCGTCAAACCCTAAGGACTCTTTGCTAGTTTTTACCTAAAATCTTCAATGGCGCCCAAGATCCAAGATCCCATAGTTATCAAGAATGTAGAGAAGCCCTCACTGAAATACTCTTTGACTCCTAAAGTTGCACCTAAACTGGATGACAAAACCGCCTTTTCACTCATCCCGGATCGAGTATTGTTAGTCAAAGATGTGAGATTCTTCACCAAATGTCGTGTTGAAGAACTCGGTCATGTTGAAATTAAAGACACATATGATTAGCTATGTACTAATGATAAAATGGATAGCAAGTATGAGAATATCAAAATCAAGGGATTAACTGAAGCCCTAACCTATTCCCATGTGTTCAAACCCCAGTGGGTCAAGTTCGTTCTGAGCAGAGTTCATGATGATTTCATGTGGCTAGAAGAGCAACCATTCAAGATAACTAAGGAAATAATTCATGTGATCACCGGTTATCCCATCTATGATCATGCCCAAGCACAGAAGATGATATCACAGAAAGAATTAATCAGTTTAACAATAGTAGAATCTGATTACAGAGGACTGAAACTGAACAATGTCACTGATGCAGAACTTAAGTTTGCTATTAGAGTAATTGGTTACTGTTTCTTCCAATTAGCAAGGGAAAACAGTGTTCCCTGTGCAGCAATAGACCTGGCCTACAAAATTGTGAAAAAGGGTATGAAAATTGACCTATGTGAGGTATTGTTGAAGAACCTATTTGAGAATCTGAACACAATCAGGAAGCCGAAGAAGAACAACTTGACAAATACTCTAAAGTTTGGTTCACTTCTGGTATGCATGTTTTTCTACTTTGAAATTTTTTTTCCAACAGTCGGTAAAGTTGTTTGGGAGCTACACCGACCAATAACCCATTAGATTAATGACTTCATCAAGAAGTTAGGAGATAATTTCAATGATATCATGGATGACTACTTTAGTAAATTTCAAGAGAAGATGCACAACAGGTACCGAATTCCACCCAAACTAGTGGAGAAATACAAAGATGACATCTATTTTGAAGTAGACACCGATTACTGTTATGTGAATGCTGTGGAACCAAGGACTCAATCTTTGCCACCTATGGGTTACGAGATTGACTTTGACATCACACAACAACAAATTGATGCATTTCTTACATTGCCAAGGCATGCTACCGAGCTGAGGTATGGTACTTATGAAGAAGTAAAGGAAAAGGTAAAAATGAGCATTGTAGTACCCAAAGCTACAAGAAAGGCATCAAAGATGATTAAAGCATTGTCAGAGAAATTCAGAGAAGAATCTTCCTCGACACCTTTCAAAGGCACTCATGCCATCACTGAAGAAGAATCTGAAGCTCAAGAGGCAGCAATAACACTAAGCATCGAATTGCCTAAGGGTAAAGTGTTAAAAAGAAAGAAACATGACACTTCAAAGGCCCTACCGACTCCTCCAACAAAGAGACCTAACACTAGAGCATCTGCAACCTCACTAAGTAAGAAGACAAAGAGTGTTACTATTCCCAAGGTAACAAAGACATACAAGAAATCTACTCAGAGACTCATTTTGGCAAAAGAGTCTAGTGATACAAAATCAGAAGATGCAAACAAATTTCAGATTGTCAAGAGCAAGAAGGAAAATATTCATAGTGTTGAAAACTTCTGTGCTAATTTGAAAGAATATGGAAGATTTGGTTCATTTAGATATGTCAAGTATGAAACCAGGAATAATGATGAGAAGAGACAAATTGAAGAAGCTGTCATTTGCACACTTCTAAAATTCTGAGTGGTCCCATTGGAAGTATCTAATTCTTTTCCAAAAGAATTGTATGAGCATATTGATAATAGGTGGAAATATGCAATGGACACAAAAATGCAAATGAGAGAAAGAAGTCTGGTACATCTCTTTCCAGATATGTCAGTAGCTGAAATCAAAGAACATCTGACAAACTACCACAAACATTTCCAAGTCAAACAAAGAGCTTTAAAATTGATGAATGGACTCTACCTAGATGTAGAAAATGAAATAAAAGAAAAATGGCAGGAAATCTTTAGAATAAAGGATGCCGGTGAACAAGCAGAAATTGAAATTATTGATGTCACCGAGCAAGATCCTGATGTTACCGAGCAAGACCCTGCTGACACCATTCAAATAGATGAAGATATCATGGATGCAGAGGCACCAGAGCAGGAAATGATAGAAGGCACTACATATGCAAAACTTGTATCTAGTGGATCCGTTTTGGAACAAGTTCAGCCTTATCCACCGACCAATCAACCTGTCTCAACCGAAGCTCGTTAGGATACATCACAAGGCACTGAAGGTCACAAGTCTGCAACAGGAGAAGGTACTACTCAAGAACAAACATCTCAAGCACTGAAAATGTTACAACCGATACACCAAGTACCGAGACACTGAAGGACTCTATAGAGGCTAAAGGAACCGATCAAAGTGTTTCCTCTACTGAGCAACCTACCGAGGGTCAGCAAGCCTCACAAGCCCTTGTCCTAGTTCCATCGATGAAAGGTAAAGAAAAGAAAGTGAAGAAGCATAGTTTTAAACTTGATTTGTCAAAACCAATAGTGTTACCCAATATTGATATATCAAAATTAAAGGGGCAAGCACTCATTGATTTCGGTGAACTATGCAAAGCAAAGGCCGAACAAGAGAAGCAAATGGCCATTCAAAAGAAAAAGAAAGTACTTCAGAAGGTAAAAGCACTCCTAATAAGTATGCTACCTGAAGCTACAGTATCAACAGATGCAGCCATCCACATTCAACTAGATAAACTCCTGACAAAGATAGAGACATCTGGAGTAGATGCATTGGAGTATTTGAGCAAGCTGAAAGACAAAGAGCTCACTGCCAAAATGATAGAAGAGGTACAAAAAGCTATAGCTATTGGCAAAGTAAAACTTGTCAAATTTATTGCTGAGTTGACTCCTCAACTCAAGCACATTCATTATTTATTTTAGAAACTCTGCACATTTGCTTTATTCATTAAAGACATTAAGAATAAAACAGAGACAATTGAGAAAGCGATCACCGATCTCTCAAATAAGTTGACCACAGAGCCAAATTCAATTCAGAATTTTTATACAAGGTTACAACAGCTCATGGCTCAACAATTGGACCTAAGAAATGAAGAACACAAGATCCGGATGGACATAATGACACTTCAGACATTATTCCTTCCTCATCTTTCATCAGTCCAAGAACAGATCAATCGAGCTACATCCTTATCTACTACTCAAGAGGGAAGCACTCTTGATGGCTTAATATCACTATTGGCTGATATTCAAGCACACATTTATTTAATGGACAGTGTAAAGGATGCACTCTTTGTCACTCTCACCGACGCTCGGAACAAGTACAAATCTATTTTTGATCAGTTACCGCCCCCGGATGGAAATTAAGTTTTTGATGTTTGTGAAAAAGGGGGAGTAATACATACAGTCTTGGGGGAATAATACAATATATTTGGGGAGTGATACAGTTTTGATACATGATACAGAGAATGATATAGTATTCAGAGTATAGTATACAAGGGGAGTATACCGAGAAGAGTATCCAAGAGCAATGAACCGAGTAGTATACAGATTAGTAAGCAAAGCACATAGAAAAGATCACCAAGCATGCAAAATCAGAGTTATGAACAATATATTGACAAGGGGAGTAAAATCTGATATATTATTTCATTGACTATTGTATATACTGTCAGTATAGTCATTTTGCAAAGTATATAGATTTTGAGTTATAACTTTGAAAGTAGTTTTTGTCAAACATCTCAACTAATGTCAGAAGGGGAGATTGTTACTACTTATCAGATTGCCATTAGTTTTATGTCAAAGTTATACTATATACTCTAGTCGGTTAACACTACCGAATCATGCAGTCGGTATACACAGAGAAGTCGGTATGCAGAGTCTAGTCGGTTACAAAAGAAAGTAGTTGCAGAACGTAGTATACACCGAGTTGTCTACCGAGTATCTTTTCATATTTACCGAGCAGCAAAGATGACACACTGAGTTGATATACACCGAGTTAAACATGTTACCAGATTCATTGAACCTAGACATGCATATGAAAACGTGTTACAAGACCAAGGCACATCTAACTGTTATCACATTGGAAATTGCACTAGAAGATTGTGTATGATTACGAGGTCATCTAACCAATGAAATTATTTGCATGGTTATTCATTCGATAAATCATGTTTGTAAGATCAAAGCAATGAATGGATCACCGTCATAAGAGATCTATTTATACAACATGGATTGAGATCAGTAAGAGACATGCAGAAAGGAAGATATAGTAGTGCATAAGTGTAAGAAGACTGTTACAGAGACACAGAGGTCACCGAGAAGGTTTTCAAAGAACAATCGAAGAACATAGTAAACAGAAGGGTTTATCGAGTTACTATATGGGTTACCGAGGTATGCTATAAGCAAGGTAATCTATTCTAAGCACATAGAATCTGCTATAACATTCCAGATGTAAAGTTGTAGATATTTGTAATGATTTTATTGAAATATTTTGAAGTTATAAGAGAAACCTTTAACAAAGTAAAAGACTCTAATCAAGTCTATAAATTGTAAAGCCTCTAACCAGGTGCAACATTTTAGATTAAGTGTTGTAGAAATCCTTTAGCAAGGTAGATCTAACAGATCTTGTTACTCCTAACAGGGTAAGCTATCAGAAATAGCTAAACATGTAGCTCTAACCGAGCACTCTTTATTATTGCAGTAGTGAAGTTGTGGGTGGCATACCCACCGCAGTTTTTCTCTCTAACCAAGAGTTTCTGCGTAACCAAAATATATGTGTTATGGAGTGAATCATGCATGATTGTTATCTATTTGTTTTAACTTTATATTATGTTACTGCTCTATTCAGTTTATGCATAACAATTAAGTTATTATTGAAGAAATATTTTGACGTACTGATTCACCCCTCCCCTCTCAGTACATTATCTTTCGATATTGGGCCTAACAAGTGAGGCTCCTTTTGTGATGAGAAGTGCACTCTAGGCTGTTAACCTTCCTGCAAGTGCAGGCCCCTCAATTGTAATTCACATACTTACTGCAGAAGTATTATCTGATTGTGGGTAGGCTTCCCACCATGGTTTTTCCCTTTACTGGGTTTTCCATGTATAAATCTTGGTGTCATGTGGATGGTTTTTATTTTGTGATTATTGTTTATGCTTAATTGCTTTTACTGCTATTTCGGTATTTATGTTTTGGGTTCTGGTATTAAAGATTTAAATTGCTAATAGTTCTGGTAATCTGTGACAATTGATTCACCCCCCCTCTTAGATGTCTTCCAGTTATTTGAACTGTTTAATAATTGGTATCAGAGCCTTGGTCCTCTTTGTAGAAAGCTTAAATGCTTGAGGAAGATCCTATGGCGACTAACATTTCAAGTTCATCCAGTTCTTTTGGAGCTATCTTTCGAAGGGATATTCCGAGGCTTGATGGAACAAATTACATAGTATGGAAGATTTAGATGGAGACTCATCTGAGATGTCTTGGCAAGGAGATTTGGGAGATCACATAGAATGGTGTCACACCTTATAATTTGGGATCTGGCAATCCTCCTCCGACAAACCTGGATAAGGAGCTTGAGAATGATTGTAGAGAAAGAGAAGCCCTCTCGTGTGCACTTTCTGATCAACAAATAATGAGATTAACTGACAAATCATTTGGAAAGGATATATGGGATAAGTTGGAGACTCTTAATGAAGGTGAGCCTACAGGGAAGATTTAAACTTAATGGTTACCGGGTGAGATATGAAAACCTGAAGATGGAAGAAGACGTAAGGATTACTACATTCATGGAAAGGGTAAATAGGATTGTTATGGGGATTCAATATTGTGGTGGAACTCTGAGCGAAGATGAAATTGTTTTTAAAGTTCTAAGAGCCCTACCAATGGCTTACCAAATAAAGGCTACTACTATTAATGAGTTAAGAACAATGGCTAATACATCTGTCAACAAAGATAATTTGGTTGGGAAACTATCTGCTTTTGAGCTTGAAGAATTTGGACCTTCTGGAGTTGTGAAGATTGAACCTGGTTTTCATGCATCTACATCTGCAACCGGTAAGCAAGACTGGAAAGATTTGTATGCAAAGGAATTAAAAGATATGAAGAGAGAAGATGACGATTTTGAGAAAATTGAAGCACTATTTGCTAGAAGAGTACCTAAAGGACCGGTAGGAAGTAAGTATGAAGGAAAAACACCTTTTAAATGTTTTGCATGTAATAAGATTGGTCAATGTGCATCTAGATGTTCTGAAAGGAATTCAAGATTTGAAGAAAGAGATAGAAGATCATTTAAGCCTAACCTTGGATATGAGAACAAGTACAAGTACAAGAAAAACAAAGACAAATCATGCTACATAGTGGATGAGGAAGGCATTACTGATTCTGATGATGAACCGACATAAGACTCTGCTAGTGGTTCCGACAATGGGAAGGAATGGGTGTTACTGGATATCTAGGAAGATGATCCGGCACTAGAAGTGAATGTACCTGAAGAGAAGGCACTTGCAGCTAAAATTAAAGTCAAGGATGAATGGATAATTGACAGCGGTTGTTCACATCATATGACTAGAGATAAAGAGAAGTTTCTATCTTTGGAAGAATTTGATGGTGGTCTAGTTAGATTTGGAGATGACAAAGCATGTATGATCAAAGGAAAATGAACTATATCATTGGATGGTAAGAACAATACTAACAATTTTTATTATGTTGAAGGTTTAAGGCATAATCTTTTGAGTGTAGGATAATTGGTAGATAAAGGATTTCAATTACAGTTCAAGGATGGAAAATGCAAAATCATTAATAGATCTGGTTTAGAGATTGCAACTGATACATATATAAAATGTAATATATTTCATTTGAATTTCGATAAGAAGACATGTTTGATTACACAAATTGATGATAGTTGGCTATGGCATAATTGGCTGTGTCATGTGAATTTTGATTGCATTGTAAAGATTAGTTCAACTAAGGGAGTTAGGGATATACCTAAGATTATGAAGCCCTATAATCCAACATGTAAAGAATGTCAAATGGGTAAACAGGCCAGAGCCTCTTTTAGGAGTATACAAGATAAATCAAATGATGTTCTTGATCTTATTCATATTGATTTATGTGGCCTTGCTAGAGTTAAAAGTTTTCAAGGTGATAGATATTTCATGCTAATCATTGATGATTATTCTAGAATGACGTGGGTTACTTTTTTAAAAGAGAAATCTGAAGCATTTGAAAAGTTTAAAATCTTTAAGGCTAAAGTGTAAACTTAGAGAGGATTGAAGATTAAATTTTTGAGGTCAGATCATGGTGGAGAATTCACATCCGGTGAGTTTGATAACTTTTGAGTGATGCATGGTATAAGAAGACAATTTTATGCTCCCCGAACACCTTAGCAGAATGGAGTTGTGGAAAGGAAGAACAAAAATATCTTGGATGCTGCTAGAACAATGATGATGGAAGCTAGTCTACCTCATATCTACTAGAGAGAAGCAGTGAGCACATCAGTTTATACATTCAACAGAGTACATATCAAAGGAGAAACCGGTGAGACACCTTATGAATTATGATTTGGCAATACACCTATAGTTAAGTATTTCAAAATTTTTGGTAGTAAATGTTATATCAGGAGAGATGATATCATTGGGAAATTTGATCCTAGATATGATGAAGGCATATTTCTTGGTTATTCTAATGAAAGAAAATCATATAGACGTTATAACAAGAGATTGTAGAGAATTATGGAGAGTGCTAATGTCAAAGTAGATGAGTTGAACAAAAGTCAAATCAAAGTTTATGAGAAGGAACCGACAGTGGAAATGATTATATTTGAACCGGTAGCACCTTTACTTGAACAAAGTGTTAAACCAGTTACTCTGACAGTATCAGAGAAGTCTATAGTAATTGAAGAATAGGGAAGAGGAACAAAAAGTCAGAAGGCTCCTAGGTATGTGAGATTGAATCATTCAGAAGATCAGATCATTGGGGATAAGAGAAATGGAGTGATGATAAGAAGAAGACTAATAACTAATGAGGTATGTTTAATTTCACAAGTTGAACCAGTATCAGTAATTGAGGCATGTAAAGATGAATATTGGTTTAAATATATGGAAGAAGAATTAGATCAGATTGAGAAAAATAACACATGGACCTTAGTTCCCCAGCCTAAAAAATAAAAAATGTTATTGGAACTAAATGGGTTGTTAGGAATAAGTTGAATGAGGATGGTCAAGTTATAAGGAATAAGGCTAGTTTGGTTTTTAAATGATATTCTCAGAAGGAAGGAATTGATTATGGAGAGACTTTTGTACCTGTAGCTAAGATTGAAACTGTAAGATTATTTCTTGCCTATGCTGCTTATAAAAACTACAAGGTTTATCGGATGGATGCTAAATGTGATCTTGATGAAGAAGTTTATATTAAGAAACTTGATGGTTTTTCACTATCAGATAATACAATTATGGTTTGCAAGTTAAGGAAAGCTTTATATGGATTGAAACAAGCACCTAGAGCTTGGTATGCAAGGTTGGATAAATATCTTTTGAAGCTTGGTTTTACTAAGAGCAGTGCTAACCGTAATTTATATTATAAGATCACTGATGATGATATACTGAATATTGAAGTATTTGTTGATGACATTTTTTTGGAGGTGAAGATAAGTTATGCATAGAATTTTCTAAGAATATGGAGAAAGAATTTGAGATGTCTATGATTGGTGAGATGAAATTTTTCTTAGGTTTGCAGACTACTTAGACTGAAAAAGGTATTTTCATCTATCAAACTAAATATGCTAAGGAATTGTTGAAGAAATTTGGTATGGGAGATTCTAAACCGGTAAGTACTCCTATGGTTACAAGTGAGAAATTGACAAGAAAAGATGTTTTTGCGCTGGTAAATCCTACAAGAAATAAATCTATGATTGGAGGTCTGCTTTATTTGACTCAGACTAGGCCTGACATTATGAATGTTGTTTGTATTGTTTCAAGATTTCAGAGTGATCCTAGAGAAAATCATGAGATTGCGGTGAAAAGGATTTTTAGATACTTGCAAGGTACATCAGAATATGGTTTGTGGTACCCTAAAGATGATAACTTTACTTTATGTGCATATATAGATGCTGATTAGGCTGGAGATATTGATAACCAAAAAAGAACTTCCGATGGAGCTTTCTTTCTTGGAAAGAAGTTGGTTTCATGGATCATCAAGAAACAGTCATGTACTTGTTTATCTACTACTGAAGCTGAGTATGTTGCTGCTCCTACTAACTGTACACAAGTTTTATGGATGAAGCAAATGTTGAAGGATATAGAGGTGGATTGTGATGCACCGATAGTTATTCACTGTGATAACTCTGCTGCTATTGATATATCAAAGAATTTGATATTTGATTCTAAAACAAAGCACATATCTATCAAGTATAACTTTTTGAAGGAAAAGGTGGAAGCAAATGAAGTTAGACTGGTTTATTTGAACACTAAAGAGTAGATTGCATATATTTTCACTAAACCTTTGCCCAAGGAATTATTTGAGTACCTGAGAGACAGATTGGGAGTTTCTGCCCCTCCGATAGAGACTTGATTGATGCGGTTTGGCATCAGTTCGACATGCACTATTAGAGATACCATTCATTTCAGTACTGATGTGGGATGCTACTGCTCAGGGGGAGTAGTCAGATTTTTGATTCAGTGGTTTATGTTTTTGCTTTGATATTTTTGTCAGATTTCTGGCATTGATGTCAAAGGGGGAGAGATATTGGTGTAAAAAAGACAAAGAAAGAAAAATAAAAATTCAAAGGGGGAGAGATATTTTTAGAGCTGTATGTGGGATATTGTTGGCTTCCATAGGGGGAGACTTGTTTGGCATTTCTTGGTACTTAGATGTTTTTCACATCTAGTGTTGCCATTAATGCCAAAGGGGGAGATTGTTGGTCATTTGGTGGAATTGATTATGTGCTGCATTGATGTTTTATCATTGATGCCAACACTAGTTGTTTGAATGCTTTATCGACACCCTTGTGGTCTCGGTAGGTTGAGTGGTTTCTAGTTGATTTGGATCTGGCATGATCTGGTAGACTCTGGTATGATTTGGTTATGAAATTGGCTTGTTCATGATACTCATGCTCATATTCAGTCAGTTGGTTTTGGTCTGGTGATTGGATGCTATCATGCTTGCTTAGAAGCTTAGTTTCTGGTTTCAGTGAGGGTTTCACTGACAGAGCTTTTGATGAAGATCCTTGATGAACTGCATAAGTGGTGTTGGTGCAGCTTTTGATGGAGTTTCAGGATGCTGTTAGTGATCATTTTTGAGACTTGGCGGATGGAGATCATTGTTGTAGCGTGTGGACCTATACTAGGTCTCGTTTGATCTAGGTTATGGACTGACTTTAATGTAACATGTGGATTGGACCTCTCGACGTGTTTCTGGGATGTCCTATGTGTTGGATATTATTTGTTTGGTCTAAGGCTAACATGGTTTTTAATTATGTAGTTGTTTTATTATTTGGTGGCCGACCTAATTGTTTATGGTCGAGGGTTTGTATATATAGATGTAAGATCTCATTGAAGATTATCATGGTTATGTTAGAGGTCATGGTCAAGCAATGTAATGTGCGAATAATGCAATATCATTTAGGTAGAGGATTTGGTTGATCATTGGAGATCGAATTGGGTTTATGTAAGAGGATTTAGTCCTCCGGTATTGAGCTTAGGCATAGGAGATGCTATGTTTTGCAGTTCAACACTTCTCCAGATTGTACTTTGGATTTATATGTATTCAGTGAGGCTCCTTTTGTGATGAGCAATGCACTCTAGGCTGTTGGACTTCCTACAAGTGCAGGCCCCTCAATTGTAATTCACATACTTACTACAAAAGTATTAACTGACTATGGGTAGGCTTCCCATCGTGGTTTTTCCCTTTACTGGGTTTTCCACGTATAAATCTTGGTGTCATGTGGATGGTTTTTATTCTGTGATTATTGTTTATATGCTTAATTGGTTTAAATTCTATTCCAATATTTATGTTTTGGGTTCTGGTATTAAAGTTTTAAATTGCTAATAGTTCCAGTAATCTGTGACAACTGATTCACACCCCCGCCCCCCCCCCCCCCCCCTCAGTTGTCTTAAGGTTATTTGAACTGTCTAACAAAGGTTATGGTTATGGTTAGGGTTTATATCGTGGTTAGAATTATGATTATAGTTAAGGTTATGGCTTAGGGTTATTGTTAGGGATATGGTTAGGGTTAGGTTTACTTCATGTTTAGGATTAGTGTTAAGGTTAGGGCTAGGGCTAGGATTTAGGATTAGATTTTAAAGTTAGGGTTAGGATTATGTTTAGGGCTAGGGTATACATTATTATTAGGGATAGAATTAGGGTTAGGGATATGTTTTGCATTATGTAAATAGGGTTAATTTTTTAGGGTTAGGGTTGCGTTTTAGGTTAGGTTTCAAGTTATGGCTATGTTATAGTTGCTATTATAGGATAATGCATTCATAAAACTTATTATCATTTTATTATAAAATATATAAAAGAAACTTCATTATTATGTACTTTTCTTATGAATTAGTTTTCGTTATTTAAATATATTTATGAGATTAATACCTTTAACTTTTGTTGTAATATAATAAAGGCATTTTAAAATAGATTATACTTTATTTTAATTAAAATAATCTTACTAATACAAATTTTAAAATAATTTAAACTTTCCTTTGATTAACATTAATTACTTTATTCTAACTCTAATCTTATAAAAATTAAGAGATAATAGAAAAATCACATGTATATATAACTTTGATTTTGATTTTTTCAATTTAGAAACATTATATTCAGACAATTTTGATTTTTTAAATTTAGAAACATTATATTTTTATGTTTACAATTTAGAAACATACAATTTTTTTTTATATTTTTAATTTTCCAAAAAATTACTGATTGCGCATGATGTGAAGCTCATATAAGTCTCTACCATGGAAAACATAAGATATTTTAATATTCTTATTGTAGTTACTAAAAACGGATAGCCCTCTTGAAACTGGGGAAACGTCTCCATTTTCTTTCATCCTTGCTAGTTTTGTCAAGACTCCAAATAACCAAGATTCATGGTAATAAAAAAGGTCTTCTGCATGTCAAAGGTACCTAGCACAAACCAGATGCATTCCTCCTTTTTCCTGTCAATAAGGGCTTGGAAAGCTCCATGTGAAGCTAAATGAATTTATGTTTATATGATATTATTTTTTAATGTATTATATTGATTTTATTTTATTATATTATAATTAATATAATATTATATTTTAATTATTGTTATTATTATTGTCAATATTATCGCAATGAGCATTCAATAATAATAAAAATATTACTTTATAGATGAAAAATATTAATGCAATCAAATCATTCCAAATAAAGAATAAAATCAAAATGAAAATAATTTAATGATTGGTTTTGTAAAAATGAGATACCATCAGTTATATTCATGTTCCAATAACCATTCACTCCTTGCACACCCAACCTCAATTACTAGCTCTAAAATAATTGAAAAATAAATAACTAAAAGTTCATTAATAAATTACACATGTACCAATAACCACTCATTTTTTAGTTTTTTCGGGGGCATTTATGCATAACTATTGGTGATTTTAAGTGTACAGTTATTGGGGCATCTTTAAATTGATATCGGGCGACACTCTGAAAAATGTACTTTTTTACTCATGTGCGCATAACGGATCCCACAACATGCATAATGTACTTTTTTACTCATGTGCGCATAACGGATCCCACAACATGCATCGTTACTACCTAGAAGCCAAATCAATAGCTATAAGCAGTTAAGTTGCATGCGAAGACAACAACAAAAAAAATCGTGAAAATCCGATATTAGATGTTTGTGTAGGGAATAATCCGTAACCACCAAAAATATTTGAATTGCCTGGCAAAAAACCAAAATAATCGCGTGGCAAAAAGAGATATATGGGGGAAACAAAACAATAGAGAGGCCGATAAAACAAATAGATTAAAATCATGCACCCTGCAAGTATGATCTCACTCATTACAAAGAATGCAAAATCGCCCTTTCAATGCACTTAACCCACCAAAAAGGAGAGATGCTACAAGCTATACTAAATGCCGATGGGCCGCCTGCAAAATATATCCAAATGAGATGAATGTTTTCAGATCAGATACAAATTATGTACAAATGATTTATTTAACTAGCACTTCACTTAAAGGAGGTGCAATGAGTTGACCCGATAGTATTGTATAATTTGAATAATATATTGGAGGTATACAATTGTAAATATGAAAGTTGTATTTATTAGTAATAATTATTTATAATATAAATGATTATATTTTTCAATATTAAAAAAAATATATGAAAGAATGTAAATTAATAACATCAAATACATTCTTTGTTGAGTGTTCAAATACTTGTTTTTGGACATTGGTATGAATTATTCATTTCTTATATCATCTCTTTGTAGATGAGTTTTCCATGCCTTGGAGTAAATTTATACAAATTGAAAATTTGAAAGAATTAAATTTCTTTATTACATTGGTTGTTAAAACTAGACTTAAAAAACAATACCAAATTGATAACATCAAATACATTTTTTGTTGAGTGTTCAAATGAGGAGTAGAGTGCAGTTGTTATTGGACATTGGTATCCATTATTCAATTTTTATACCATCTCCTTATAGATGAGTTTTCCATGCCTTGTAGTAAATTTCTATAAATTAAAAATTTGAAAGAGTTAAATTTATTTATTACATTGGTTGTTAAAATTAGACAATAACAATACGAAATTGATAACATCAAATACATTCCTTGTTGAGTGTTCGAGTAGAGTGCATTTGTTGTTGGACATTGGAATGCATTATTCATTTTTTATATAATCTCCTTGTAGATGAGTTTTCCATGGCTTGGAGTAAATTTCTACAAATTGAAAATTTGAAAGAGTTAAATTTACTTATTACATTGGTTGTTAAAATTAGAGTGCAGTTGTTGTTGGACATTGGTATGCATTATTCATTTTTTATATCATCTCCTTGTTGAAAGAGTTAAATTTATTTATTATATTGGTTGTTAATTTATATTCCTTGTAGTTATTGTTGTTATAGAAATAAATGATTTTTTTTATGTATTAGAGTAAGTTGTAGAAAAGTGAAAATCAAGTGAATCCATATATATCATTTTGGTAATCTAAATTATTATCACAAAACCAAAAAGAAAAATCATAATAACCACAATACATAATCAACAACATAATTTATCAAAGCTATTCTTTTAATAACAACATAATAAAATGACATTTGATAATAAAATGACCCTCAATATCCCATTTACTATGCTCACGTAATAAATTAAAACATATCTAAATGTTCAAATAAACGCAACTCGCAAATACTATGTTGGCCTATGTAAACTGAAGCCTATGTAAATGCGAGAAATCCTCGTTTAATCCCACCTAATTTCATCTACACTTTTCTTTTTCTACTTGTGATTATGAATCTAGTATAGCGGTAGAATAGCGAAGGAAGCAAAGGAGTATGTAGACAATAAGTTTTAGAAGAATTCCATGGATGAAAAGATGTTTGTATAGGAGAATAATAGTACATGGTAATTGGTGAAGCTTTCTAAGGATATGAAACATATTAGCTACAAAATTAATTTTAAGAAGAAATATAGTTCAAGAGGTATATTTGAGAAATACAAGGTCAAATCAATGGTTAAGTGTTATTTCTAGGTTGAGGGAATTATTTTGAATGATATATTATCTCTCTTTTTCAAACTAACATCTATCATTAGGTTATATATTGCTTATGTGTTTAGTCTTTAGGTTTAAGAAACGGGAACTTTTCAATAAAAAGGATTTGGAGGAGGAATTCTGCATTTCTAGCTAGAGCACTTTGAGGTAAAGTGTATATAATGATTGGTTTGTATGTTAAAGAAGTATCTTTTTGTTCTAGAATAATTTTTCATGATATGATAATAGAATTTTGATATGTATTTTTTAAATTTAGAGTATGTTAAAGTTGAGTAAAATTGTCGTGTTTACTTTAAATAAGACAATGATTATTTTAGTAATATTTGTCTATAAGTTAATGAAATTGTATCATTCAATAATCTAGTAAGAATATAATTAGGGGTCTTAAATATGTTGGATAAAAGATCAATATCTAATCCAATTTATAATCATCAAAGCTCTATTCATGCTATGATAGAAATTGTTGAGATATGGGCTTAGAGTACTACAATATGAAAACTTAAAATATACATAAATCTAATATTAAGTTTCCTTAATATGGAATTACCATGTAGAAATTCAACTTCTCTATGATGATTAAATCATCCATTTTAACATTCTTGACAATAACAACTTATATGAACTTAGCATAACAATAAAATAAAGGAAAAATCACTATAAAATAATAGCAACAAAGTGGCACAAAACAACAACCATAAAAAGATCATCCCACAACACACAATTTATGTGGAGAAACCCTTTTGAAAAAAAAATCCACCAAGAAGAGAGGGAAATCATCTATTATCTTCAAATTAAAAATTAAAATACATTCACTCCCATGACTTCAATCCAACAACATCAACTCTATATAGATTTTTCACTCTAGCTTGTCATATTCTTATATTTATACTATCATTATCCCTATTTAAATAGTAGTTTCACCCTCTAAAAGGGGACACCAAGTTGGATAACATTGTTGGAATGCACTGATACCGGAAGCAAACTGAGAGGGGGAGGGGGGGGGGGAGGGGTGAATTAGTTTACTAACAATAACAAAAATTAATTCAATAATAAACCTTAAACCGGAGCACAACCCAATGAATATAACATGAAAGCACAACACACATAATACCAATATTTTGACGTGGAAAACCCAGAAAGGGAAAAACCATGATGGGAAACCCTACCCACAATTAGATGAATACTCTGCAGTAGTATTGTTAATAATTACAAAGGGGTCTGTACATGCAGAAAGACCAACAACCTAGAGCGCACTACTCATCACAAAGGGAAGTCTCATTGACTTACACAAACATTAGACTACAATTCAAAAAATAATGAACTATTAAAGTAGCATCTACTAATTCCTGATATAGTTCCGGTTAAGCAGTGATGTCTTCTCTGCAATACAAAACCTTTCCAACCTTCACCTAAATGATATGACTTTATTCTCACTTAATTATTTCTCTGATAATGCAGACTTAACCAACCATAACCATCGATCTCTACATATACAAATTACATCAAAAAGTCACCTATAAATATAGATCATCAAACTTATTGACAAGGTCGGCTAAACCCTAAACCCATAAACCCATAATTACAAAAATTACATCACATGATACCACTGGGCCAATATTATGATTTACATTACATAGCATGGACCTAAATCAAGTAACCAAACAATTATATCCGTCGAGGATTCTGCTAAGACTAAAATCCAACACGCTTCACTTGTCGGTAGAAACCCTCAGTGAAAGTTTAACTGGATCCAAATAGGACCACCATAATAGCACACCATCTAACATGAAAGAAATTGATTCCATAAGACATACCCAAAATTGATTGACAGGGTCACCAAAATAGTATATCGGTAAAGTTAACCGGGAACACCAGAAGCCGGTAAAGCCAAAAGCTACCCGAGAAAGCCAAGAACAAGCCAGTAACTGGAAATACCAAAAGCGATAACGAAACCATGAAACCACCAAAATATAGCTGTAATGGTGGGAAAATGATGAGTGATAGATCAAGAGGAAAACTAACTCTTTCCCTCAAAGAGAGATGAGAGTTTCACTATTGATTATCTTTCAAGCACTTTTCACCATTACATTAGGAAGATAAAGGATAATTCACTAGATTCAATCTCCACACAAAGATGATAGATTGAATTCTGAATGAATTAAGAATGTTAGGATGATCCCTTCTTCCTTTGTTTGATTTAGAAAGGAAATTGATTGAATTATGTAGTGCAAAAGTGACAAAGAATCAATTATAACTTGAGATCGGAATATGGGATGATCTGTACACTTGGATTTGATAGTAAAATGTCAAGACAAAGTCGTCCTATGAATTTAACAAAATGTTGTCTAGACCATGGCAGGAATGTACACGATCCTCCGAAAAATCCGTGAAATGAAAAGGATTTTTCTGCCTCTGCAAATGAAGCCTGAATTAGAAATTATAGTTGCCCACTTGCCATCTACACATAGAAAAAATAGGGAAATGTGTTGGGATTGGGGGTTTGCCTTTAGGTCAAATACCAGTTTTGGAATTAACCAAGTAATGAAAGAAAGTACTTGCAAGAAGATGTAAATGAAAGACTGAATTGTAAATCACCTCAAGGGAGGTTGTAGTAGCAATGTTAATAGAAATGATTGTATGGAATTGTATGTTGAAATCAATATCCTCTTCAATGGTTGAATCCTTGACTTGAATGCAACACCTAGCCTTGAAGGGAGACTTGAGAATGTTTGAATGCTCTTGATCGCTTACGACCTTATCGAATTTTGACCTATTGAACTTATGCAATTTCTACTTATGAAAATGAGAGGACAAATTCCCCTTAAATACATGTTGGTGGATTTGAATTTCGTCACGGGACGCCATCGGGGAGATTTCCCGCTCACTGCACAACCCACAATGCATGCTCTAGAAAGATCCTGCCCCAAAATAGGGCAGAGATAGGGGTGCCATGCCCCTGTCCTACCTCTTTCTCGAGGGCAGAGTGCAGATAGAGTGATGCAGAGGCCAAGGAAGAAGCTATTTTTGCAAGCTGAGCACTCTCCGGTCTTCGATCAGGCTAGAGGATTCGAGTT
The DNA here is from genome assembly GCF_030272615.1 of Cryptomeria japonica. Classification (NCBI taxonomy): domain Eukaryota; kingdom Viridiplantae; phylum Streptophyta; class Pinopsida; order Cupressales; family Cupressaceae; genus Cryptomeria; species Cryptomeria japonica. Next base: position 747,765,521 of record NC_081414.1, on the reverse strand, counting down.
CACAAGCATGAGGACCCTAATGCAGTCATAAATTGCTAGGGTGGCAATTTTATGACACTACATTTAGCCCCCACTTTAGCAAGAGCATAAGCATATGCGGATATTGCCAGTAAAGTACAAGGAAACAAGATTGAAAGACTTTCACCACATCAAGGAGGCAAGATGTGCCAAGACCCTAATGGAGTCAGAATCTTACGACTTTGATTGACAAAGTAAAAGGGAAGATCGAGAAAGGGAGAACCATGACTGCAAGTAGCAAAGTTCCCTTCACTATTTGTCATGAAAGCAAGGATACTAAAGATCACAAAGAAAAAACAAAGTTCACTAAGTAATTCTAAGTATCACAAGAAGGAAAGTATGAGCGGAGTGTATGCCCCCACGTTAAAGTGATCGCACACACCTTATCGAGAGTGATTTCTTTAAGGTAGGATACACCCAAGAGAAAGAGAAGAGAGGGAGCACGTTATCGCAAGGATTTAGCCCCCAACCGAGGTATAAACCCAAGGATAATGAACACAACACACAAGGTAGTGTCGCTTTCATCGGGGTCAGTATGCTGAATGATAACTCATGTATATCATGTATGTATATGCATATAATAATCTTCATTCCCCAAAGAAGGACACTACCTTAGAAGAAAGGGAAGAGAGGATTTTTTTTGAGTTAACATGAAAGAGATCAAGAGAAGATCTCAATTCTTTGCATCATCCCTAAGTAGATATTAAGGGAACAATAGAAGAACAGGGATACACATAGAAGAATGGTCACAAAAGAGAAAGAAAAGAGAGAGAAAGATCTGCACTGCTAATATTACTATTCTAGCATGACATCTGCCTCCCAATCTTGCTGATCACTATTTCGTGAAGGCGAGAAACATGCCAAAGGAGTGACATTGAGCACAACAGATGGAGCTGTCACAAGATCCAAACAAGGACTATGCTCATGTTGCAAGTCACTTTGTTTGATTCTAGGAGCTAGGATTAAAGTTTGTGAAAACTCATCCGATAAATGTTTGTCCACGTCAACATGCTCATACTCACTATCAAAAGCATTAGGAGTTGTATTGCCATTATGAATAAAATTTTCACCCATTCCTTCATCAAAGTTTAAAGCAAGAGGAGAAAGAAAATGAATAGGAGTAAAACCATCACATGTTTTATGCAATTTATGATTTGGAGATGTTGGTTGAACATCTTGCTTAGGAGAAAAGGGAATCATGTCAACTATTGGAGTCTGAATAGATTGAGTACTTTGAGGGATAGCTTCACGAGCTCGAACACGACGTCTTCATCGGTGTTCTCTCACACAACGATTCCGTCAAGTCTTAGTAGAAGGATGAGAAGGAGGAGGAACCTTTGAAGAAGTAAGAATGGTTTTCTCCTTTATAGTGGAAGGTTTAGGTTGAGGTCTTTTTGGTTGGAAAAGAGGAGAAGCAGGCCTCTTCTCTCGATAAGAGGAAGGAGGTAGAACTGCGCCATAGAAAGGAGGAATATTAGGTGTAGGAAGGAGACCAAGCCCATCATGGGGAGGAGGGATAGATTTAACCTTGGGAAGAATATTGGTGTTCTCCTTAAGAGAAGGTAAAATCACATCCATAGGAGTAGGTTGACAATTTTCCTTAGAAGGAAGATTAGTTCTATTCAAGAGGGGAAGAACCTCATCTTAAAGAATAATAGGAATGTCAAGTGTTGGTGATCTAGGTTGACTTAAGGATAATATCATATCATTATTCCATTTTTGATAAGATTTAAATTGAGCATCGCTCCTTGATGGAAGAGATTGAAATTATTGACGCCAAAAGAGATCAATAGGAACACCGGGGATTCTTTCGGATGGACAAAATAAGCTATGGTTCACAGTTATGATTTATCCATTGTGAGGAAATTTAAGACACTTGTGGATTGGAGAAGCAATATCCTTCATGGAAGATAGCCAAGGATAGCCCAACTTCACACAGAATTTCTTAGAGGAAGGTATGATAACAAAGTCAACATCCATGGATTTATTATGAACTTCAATAAGAAGGGTGATAGAACCAATGGTAGGATAAGAGAAGACATCAAATAACTTCACAATAACATTAGAAGCATCATATAGTGGTTTATTCAATCGTAAAGTGAAAAGATACTCTTCAGCTATGACATTAACCATGCAAGAGGATCAATCAGGGCACCATGACAAGGGATATCCTTAACCTTTGCTACTATGTATAAAGGGATATCGGGTGCTCTAATGGTCTCACTAGGGTCAAATTTAATACAAGGATCCTTAGGCGTATCTTGTTTTTCTACCATATTAACCAAATTTGGAGCCATACAGATGAGTGTTTCCTAAGAGAGAGAATTAGGCACAATCTCAATAATGTTACAGGTATGAGATGGCAAGGGATTAGTGAAAATCTTAAGATTTTGATTAGGAGGAGCAACTGATTTATTCCCTTTATCATTCACACCTACCACAAATATAGTATTATTATCAATAAAGTCTTGAACCTTATGTTTCAATGCAAAACATTTCTCAGTATCATGACTAGGTTGACGATGAAATTGGCAAAAGGAATTGTTATCAAAATGAGGAGATGTAAGTTTGGAAGGATCAACTTGTTTTATAGGAGGAAGTTTAATAACATTTCTATGCAAAACTAAGACATAATACTATGCAAAGATTCATTCAAAGGAGTAAACTATCTTTGTCTTTGGAAAAATTTAGAAATAGGAGGTACACTTGTTGTAGCATTCACATGGTTGTTGTTGATTGGATCATTGAACTTGATGAAGCTTTTTGTTGGTTTGAACTTCGCAAACGGTTGTTGAACACTCTCCCCCTTATCACTCGGAGCCATAAGAGTGGATTGCTCCATTTGACTCACAACCTGTTGATAATTTTGGAGTGTTGTGCACAATTGCGGAAAGGAAGTGAACTCAGATAAAATAAGCTTTTCCCTGATATCTTTTTGTAAATTAGAAATAAAAATTCTTTGAATATCATTATCAGGCACATGAAAAGAAATTTGAGCACACAAATGCTTAAATATCTACCAATGAAATCAATCACTTTCTCTTTAACACCTTGATTACAATGCATTAAATCAGTCAAAGTGATTTTAGGACCAATGTTGTTTTGAAATTGTTGGATGAAAGCATTTGCCAGTTGTTGAAAGGAAGTGATATAATAAGAAGGCAAAGAGCAATACCATTGTAAATCCTTATCTTTTAGCGTTCTTGTAAACAATTTTGCAAGCAATCTTTGATCATAAGTAAAATCAGTACACAAGGTTTGAAATGTTTTGACATGCATAAGAGGATCACCTTTTCCATTATAGAGTTCCAATTGAGGGATCTCAACATGTTTAGGTGGCATGACTTTAACAATATCAAGAGAAAGTGGGCTCGCAACATCAAAGGTGGGCAAACTAAACTTGGATTGACTCATGGAAGCAATTTGTTGTTGTAGGGAAGATACAGTTTGGGAAAGATTGTTGATTGTCATTTCGGTAGAATAATTTATGTTAGACATAGGTGATTGAGAAGATGGTGTGATGTTGTTGAAAGAAGGCATGGACTGAGAATAAGGTGGTGGGACACTATGGTAAGTAGGCATTGGTGATGATTGGGTAGGAAAAGGGACACTTAAAGAAGGAATAAAGTTGTTGAAGGAATTTCCCCCTTGTGTCACACTGATTGGTTGAGGAATAGTAGGAATACTCATGGAAGACATAGGTAATGACGAAGGATGAAATGAAGAAGAGGGATTTCCCCCATGACCTATGGTTGTAGGAATTCCATTTTGAGTTGAAGTATCCCTGATAATGGAGGTGAAAGTAGGAATACTAGTCATAGGATTGGTCAAAGGAATAGAGAAATTGTCTTGTGTTGAAGGTTGTGAGTAACCTAGGGTTTCGACACAACTCTTGATATGAATGACATTAGAATCAACAATATGTGCAATACCACGAAATATATCAATTCCATTCTTATCACTTTGAAGCATGCGTTTAAGACATTCAATTCTATTTCTCATTAATTTGCATTTCATTTGACATTTTTGAAAATCAAAATTCAAATCAAATTACATTTCTTGCTAATTTCCTATAGCACACATAATTTTTCCTAACTTCCACTTACTCAAAGTCTAACTCTCAATCACTTTTTTTTGACTAATAAATCAATTCAACTAACTAATCAATCAAATTAGTCTTCTAATTAGTTAATTAATCAATCAATGTTGTCTAACTTCCAATCAATTCCCTTAACTTCTTAATCAATTTAGTTGATCTCTCAATCAAACCTAGCAAGCATAAGCAATTCTCTCCCACCAAATTGTCACCTGAATCTCAATTGAACTGATAGATTCAATTCTCAAATGTACTTCAACCTTCCAAACAATCCTGCTAGAATCTATAAATTTATCATCAATTTCCCTTTTCCAGCAACCACTACCTTGGAATTTTTGTGTTTATATCCTGCAAGTTTTTATAGCACAACTCTGAGAGCCTAATGTAGAGTAGGGGAAGGTACCAAAAACACACTAACTAAAAAATTCCATCTCAACACAATGACTACCCAAACATGGAGATATTTCTCCCAACTCACCTAACAACCTTGAGCCCTTAAGGGATAGGTCACATACCATATTTTTAAGGTTATGGTTTCAAACACTTGTCTCACTTTCATAGCTAACTTCACAAGGTTTGTAACAACTTATCTAGCCCAACCAATCAAGGGTTTCAGACTTTTAGACCCTTAACTCCAATAGTTCCTTCACAACCTAATAATCGACATGTAGCCCTTGATTTCTCCTAAACCAGGGATAACCTCTAGTTCTGACTGATATCAACCAAAGGGAAGTATTTTTGAATACCCTTTTAGGCCTTCCACAACATATTCCAACCTTTCCTAGAGGTGTTTTGTAACAAAGGTCCAAAAGTGGTTTGCAACTTCTGTAATTAGGCCTAATTAGGCCACTTTTATAAAACAAGTACTCTAAATATTCACTACAAACACCAAAAATATTCATGAACAGTTCACACTTGCCATGTGGGGTTAGATTATGTAGTTTATTCCAACAGTTCAATTCAATTTGTTATTACTTTACCAAACTCTCATCTAAACTAGCTTATAACATGTATATATCAAGTTGGGATCGCACAAACCCATGCAAACTCCATCCCTTGCTCTCAAAAACACCATGAACAATGAAAAAAAATGAAAAAAATTCATTCACCGAGTGTGACAATATTTTCATCGGTGGAATGGCTTGCAAAACATATTTTTTTTCCCCACCCTTTGAAACCCTAGGTAAACATGTAGTTTGCATAAAAATGCCTCTAAATCCCTTCAAACTTAACAATACTTGATGCCACCACCACCAAGTGGAAGCTAACTCACTCTATTCAATAATGTAAGTCTCATGTCCGTATCACACTGTACAGGGCCATGCAAACCTCGAGATCAACAATAGACATAGTAAATTCACAAGAAAACAGAGTTGAATCTTATTGCTTGATAAACCAGTTTTAACAACAACCTTTTCCTCAAGGTTTGGGAGGATTATTTAAGATTTTTACATGAATTCCAATGGTCCCTAGCTGAAATTCAAAAACATGAGTGTTCATCTTCCCCTTCTAACTAAAATTGTCATTGTTGCAAAAGCAAATTTACAACATGTTTAAAAAAGTTGACAACATTAACCAACCTGACTCCAAATGACTCAAAGACATCAAAAAATGGTCCTAATGGAATAAAAATATGACTTGAACCTACCAAAAGACCTTGACACATATTCACATCGAATTGTCACTGTTCTAGGTGCTCCTGCACCATACACTCGACCTAAAAAAAGTTCATGTCCCATCAAGGTTGTATTGCAGTAGATTATGCTTCTTCACATCATGTATTTGGTCTTCAAATGCTCCTCCATCGGGTTATCCCTTCCACTCGATCATGTACTAAAAATTTGCATCATCCTTTACCCTTTTGAACTTGCTTTCACCTTGCCATTGTCTTATCCTTGCAAATTGATCTGTTAGCTTCCTTCTACCCTATTCCTCATCAAAATTGGATGTTTCTCTTGTCTTCATACCTACAAACAAGTCTTTATCAGATGTCCCATGAATGTCCTTCTTCCTTACCCTTGCTGCATATTCAAACTCATTCATTTGGTTTTGCCAAACAACCTTGTTCATTTCACTACTTGTCTTCACATCTACTTTTAGGTTCTCTATCTTTAGGAACCCTTTGTTATTAGGTCCACAAACCTCTATCACTAAGACCTCTGTACTATAAGGTATACCATCTCTTTGCTGTTAGACTCTTGCTTCCTACCAACATCTTACCCAATCAGTGGACAAAGTATATTTCCTACCATGACCTCTCTAGGTCAATCTTCCCTTTCCTCTGTCACCAGGGTCTCTGCCCCAAGAATATCTATCTCCTCATATTTATTAAAAATTGTGTTGTCATATTTACACACTTCTTGTTCCAACAATGGACAAATAATTGTTTCTAGCTCAATCTCATCATGCTTTTCTAAGCAATCTTACCTCTCTACAACCACTACATCCTTTGTCTTCTCTTGAACTGCATTTAACATCTTCCCATCATCTTCACCTTTTCCTTCCAACACTGAATCAATCTTCAAGCTTACTGTCCCAATACCTTTTTCATTTGCAATTGCTATACACCCTTCTTGTTTATCTTCCACAAGATACATAAATTCTTTCTTACCCAACATGATCACCCTCCCTGCCTTACTCTGTCCTTTATCCTCTTCCACCAATGGAGTCAATGTAAAAGAGATTCCATCCTTCCCAATCTGATAGGTATTATTCCTTCCATCATATAAGGAATATCTTTCAAATTGCCATGGTCTCCCTAGTAATAAATGACACACACTCATATGTATCATATCATACAATATGTTATCCTTGTAGTCACCAATATGAAACTCAACAACATATTTCTCCTTAACCAAAATAGAATGTTCATTATCCAACCAAGAAACATTATAGGGTGTTCCATGAGGTATCCTTGCCAGATTCAATTTATCAACCATTTCTTGTGACACCATGTTATCTATACTACTAGAGTCTACTAGTACCTTACATACCTTTCCATTGCACTTGGAGGCAGTTTTGAAAAGTGCTCTTATTTGTATCATCTCCTTCTCTTCAATCAATTCCTTAACCAAGGTATTCCCTTTAGGCATCTTGTCCCTTCAACTTCAAAATGCAACTTTGCACCCTCAAAAGATCTACTTCCTAAGATTTGATACCACTTAATGCAGAGAAGGGGAAGGTACCAAAAACACACTAACAAGAAACTTCCATCTCAACACAATGACTACCCAAACATGAAGATCTTTCTCCCAACTCACCTAACAGCCTTGAGCCCTTAAGGCATAGGTCACATAGCACATTTTTGGGGTTATGGTTTTAAACACTTGTCCCACTGTCATAGCTGAATTCATATGGTTTGTAACAGTGACTTATTTATCGCAACCAAACAAGGGATTTAGAATTTTAGAACCCTAACTCCAATAGTTCCTTCACAACCTAGTAACCATCTTGTAGCCCTTGATTGTTGCTAAACTAGGTATAACTTCTAGTGTCTATCTAACATCAACCAACGGGCAGTAGTTTTGAATACCCTTTTAGGCCTTCCGCATCATATTCCAACCTTTCCTAGAGGTGTTTTGTAATAGTAGGTCCAAAAGTGGTTTGCAACTTCTGCAATTAGGCCACTTTTATAAAACAAGCACCCTAAATCTTCACTCCAAACACAAAAAATCTTAATTTTCTTGTGAAAAAATATCAATTTTAATCTTGATTTCATATCAAATCATAATTCAGATCTTAATAAAGAAGACATATTAATGATCGCCATCAAATCTATTCACTCTAAGCTATCTCATAAGTCAATTGGCCAGTACTTGCCTAGTTAATTTGTAGTTGAAATAGTAATTTATTAATTTTAATTAATATATTGTTGAATTTAATTTAATTTATTTTATATTATTTATCTTTCTTGTTAATTATTTTGTTTTATATTATTTATCTTTCTACAATTGTATCATCTTAGCTGCATTAACTCTAATCATAATATTAACCTAACCTTAATACTAATTAAACCCTAATGCTCTAATCCCATTTTAAATCTTAGGAACACCAACTCCAATCCTAATTGAGCCCTATTATTAACTCTAACCCTAATATTTTTAATTAAACATTTTTAATTATTATAATAGAAAAACAAGAACATTAATTTACAATATAAGATAGTATATCATAAAAGATAATATAATAAACAATTTTCTATTGTAATAATTTTTCTTCATAATTTTCTCTTAAATATACATGTTAAGATAAATTGAAAAATATGTCAAAATATATTATAGTGTAAAAATTTAATGTTATTTATAATGTCAAATATAAATTAAAAATAAGACCTATTAATGAATAATAATAATAGCAATCTAAACAAAATCACTCAATCAAACAATTAATAGTTTTATTAATATATAAACAATAAACAATTAATAATTTTGAATAAAGCAAATCTATGCCTCGGGAAAGTTTAAGAAAACGACATCAAACTTTTCCTAAATTTACCTATATTTCCGGCTATATAGTTGCCACTAAATCCATTTATTTTGGATTTCCTAAAAATCCGCTCTATTATTATCACTATTTTTTCAATTTGTATCCACCAATATATTATTTTACATATATCTTAAACCATTACACTTCTTTTATAACCTTATTTTAATTATAAATGAGGTATGTTAAATTTTATGCATTCAAACTCTTCCTTAGAGTTAAAATTAAGGGTAATTTGGAAGGGTACCAGTAGTGGACATAGCTTACTTCACGCACATAGAACTCTCAAACGGTATGTCGGATTTCAACTTTTTTTTTTTTTTTTTTGTGGATCCAGCTTCTGGGTAGTGACGATGCACGCTGTGGAAATAGTTATGTGTCGAAAGGTCAAAAAGTGGTCATTTCAAAGTGACCACCCATTCATGAACTCCTTTGCACCAAAAGTAGATAACTCAAAATTTGCATTAGTAGTCGACAAATGCTCCAATAGTAGATCACATTTTTTGACTTTTTTTTAGTATAATTAGCCCATTTGTGCACCGCTATTGACCCGTTTGTGCACCACTACTGGGACATTTGTGCAAAATTATCCACTATTGGTACATGTGATATTCATTAATGAACTTTCCATTATCAATTTGTTGGCTTCCTTTGCAATAGTACTGGGGGGTTGGTGTTGGTGTTGAAAATAAGCCACACCCGGACCGACGATGGACTGGTCCAAGAGAGGTAGTAGGTCAGTGGTAGAGCACTCCAGCAACGTATGGAAGGTCCTAGGTTCGAGTCCTAGCTGGTCCATGTCTCAACATGGTATCGATGGACTGGTCCAAGAGGGGCCAGTAGCTCAGTGGTAACTACTGATACCCTTCCGGTTGTTCACTTATCTTTCTTAAAAATAGTTTTTGCTATATTTCATATAAAATTATAAAGTATAAAAAACAAATCTACAAAATATGATAGTTTTTATGAGAGTTTTTAGGTTTTAACAGATGGTATTATGAAGATTGGAATGGTAAAAACTGTCTAAAAATCTATGACATTTTAAATGAAGTTAATCGGTTCATTTGTCTGGCCTAAAAATAGTTTTGGCTCTTCTTCATATAAAATGATACAGGTGTAAAAATATAAATCTGCACAGCTTGATGGTTTTTCGTCACACTTTTTAAGTTTTACAGCATTGTGGAGATGTATTATGAAATTTGGAATGCTGAAAATTGTCTAAACATCCAGTACAGAAGTTTTTTTTGGTAGAGATTAACTGCCATTTATTTTATATCCAAAAGAAAATGGTCATTAAACCCTTAATAGTATTTCCTTATACCATAACTTGTGTGACTTAAGATAATTCAAGCATGCTTTCATGTGAAAGGATAAATTGTAAAATTAAATATCAATTTAGTAATCCCATTAATACCATTTTGTTTTCCTTTCCAATAATATGAGAAATTTATAGTCCTCTTTTAATAAAGCACTTTGATTGCTGTCAAACAGCTCTTTGATGTTTACAGATCGCCAGTTTTCCGTATTCATTTAGGGACCAGGCTTAACATCCACTGCCTTTGCCTTTACCACTCTGTCCTCGTTTGTCTAAACTCTATACTGCATTTAATTTACATTCGTAGATATCTTGAAAGGCACTCAATTTTCATAAATCTAATTTTAAATTCTTATTAAAATAGGTGGGTGGATGTTGAAACGGCCAAAGTTATTCTGGTTTCAAAGCAGATCTTTCCTACAGCTTGAGAGCAACGTGTTAGTCAATAGCTCTGTACTATCGTTTTGGAACTAGAATAGACTCTTGTCGTTTCATATTTATATCTTGTAGGTAAGATATTTATGTTAGTAGTTCTCACAGTTGTAATATTTATGATTTTAATTTAATGATGAATATTATTTAAATAAATTAAATATTTTTCTTTCACAATAATAAAATAATAAATTTCAATTTTATTTCTAATTCATTTGTTTTTTTTAAACTGATGTTTTCCTTGTTAACAAATTGAAGTTTACTTTAATTATTCAAATACATAATATATATGATATTAATTGAATAGATCAAGCATTGTTATAATGATGCTCTTACCTTTAAATATGGGACAACATGTGATGAAATTCGTAGAGACTTCTCATCATTTGCTAGGAATAATGAAGGGATTCAAAAAAGGAAGTGTCTTGAGTATCTTCTCTTCATTCTTTTTTTACATATCAAATTGTAGACAAGTAAAATTAATTATATTAAAATTTAAATAATTTAAGCCTTTCCACATAATTAATTGAATTAATTGTGTTGGTCTTTATTCCTCTTAAAATTAATTAAATCTTATTTAATTAATTTTATCATTGCAACCTTATAATTAATTTATCAAAAAGTAATTATTCCCCATTCTTCTAAAATCATTTCAAATATAATTTATTTCTTCTAAACCTTTCTTAGTTAATTAACTTCAATTAACTAAGCTAGTAATGTGATTCCTACAAATCACTTCTTATAATCCTCACTTAGTCTAATTAATTCTTCCATAATCATGCTTATCATTATCCTCCAATTTTAAATTCCTCCACTCATTCTCTCTCCTTATGTCACATCCTTCTAACTTTCCCACTTGCACTTTAATCACTCATTAGGCCACCTAATCAATCTCCTTAATCATTTGCACATTCTTAATCACCTTGATCCTTTCAAAGAACTTTAAATTCTTTGAATCTCTCCATGCATCCTCTTCCCAAGGAATTTTTAATTCCTTTTCTCATTTAGTCTTCCCACACATCCTCTTATTTTAGAATTTTTAATTCCTCCTCCCTTCCCTCAAGAAATTTTATATTCCTTTTCTCTTCCCAATGTATTTGGGAGCTCTTCCTCATGTACCTTGAGAGGTGTGGAGACAAGAAATGTCTTTATGACAAATCTCTTGGTCTCCACACCTTGTCCTCTCAATCCTCTCCTCCATTTCAAATCAATCTCAACCCTTCACCCCAAATTAATCTTGGCCCTTCATTTGGACCTCTTCCAATCTATAAATTGGAGTCTCCTCTCTTCACAAATCATCCACTTTTCATAAATTCTTATGTCGTCCATTTGAGATCCAAAGTCATCCATAGTACCCTCATAATGTCAAAATCCCATCTAAGCCATATCCATCTCATCCACACTTATCCTTTAATACAATTCAATCTTGTTGTGTAGTGGAGAGCATTCCACATCCCATCTTGGAGCCAATCCAATCAAGTGGAGAAGAGGTGCATTCTTCATTTCACCTAAGGCTCAATCCGAGGGAGGAGAAGAAGGTTTAAGAGTTCTCATTTGCATTGTCTCAAGATTTTATATGTTTTTATGAATATTCTATGCATTTGGATTCTCTAACCATTTTCTCATCTCCACAAACATTTTAGATAGCATATTGGCCACAGTATTGTCCTTCCCCCTTTTATATAATATATAGAATTCATACCACACATCTTAGTGATGCATTCTTATTTCTCTAAAGAAGATAACCATGATCGATTTTGACTTTGAGATGTCTACTCATTAGGTACAACCTTCATTATTTTACTATATGAATAATAGATCACATTTCTTTCTCAAAAAAGGATTTGAGTTGATTCTTACTCTTCAACTGATGGTTCTAAAAAGAAATGGGCCTCTAGTAGTTGCATGAGAATTAATCTTATACCATTTCCTAAAATATCACACTCAATAGTAAAATACTTAGTAAAGTCTAAAGTGGCTAGAACTAGAGTGCTACACATAGCCTCTTTTTTAACATTCAAAAGCATCCTTCTTCAATAGAGTTATAGGGGGTGCTACCTTGCAATCAATGTTATTTATAGATCCTCTATACTAAGTAGTGTGTCCTAGGAAACCCCTCAAGTTCACAATGGTTTAAAGAATAGACCACTCTACCATATCCTTTGTTTTTTAGAACCAACATATACTCCTTTATACGACACCATGTGACGTAATCAATTTTCCTCATTGAGTCCAAAACCACACTTGGAAGGTTTACATAAAGTTGTAGATATTTTTGAGAACATGTAACAATCGATCTGCATGATGTAAACCTCAAAGTGGCTTCAAGATAAAATTAATCAAAACAAGAAATATAGATGGAGAATTAGTATAACCCAATGATATCACTGGAAACTTATTATGACCTGAGTTATGAATCCTAAATGATGTCTTAGGAGCATCTTCTTCCTTCATCCAAACATGTTGATAAATTGATTTAAGGCATTTTTTTATTAAAAATATAGCTTCATTTAATTCATCTAGAAAATTACTAATGCTTGGAATGGGAAATTTATTGTTGGTGGTGTACATGTTTAGAACTATATAGTCCAAAATTGATGGTGAAAAGAATCCCATGTAGCTTACTATATTTTACACAATAACATCACTTTATACCATTAAAGAGAATCAAAGTTTAACAATAGCTCATGCACAGCATATATAAATCTTAGGAGTTTTGCGTTAGGATTGAGCTGCCATCTACCTTGTAAATTCTATTACATGGTTCCAACATCTTTCGAAAGTGTCCTAAAGCACTTAGGATGTATAGAGAAAATATTTTGTAATATTTATTTGCCAACATTATTTGTAATGCATTCATAAAGGGGGATGGGTTACACTAGCAAGGATAATAGTGGGTTGTAAACACAAATAATTAATATTGATTTCAACACTTATGGATGTCTAGAATAAGATATTTAATGACCTAAGAAAATTAAAAAAAAGTGACCTATGGGCTTCTCCAAGTGGGAGTATGGAAGAGGCAACATGTGTCTCTTAGTTTTTAGTTATTTATTACATTTAATGTAATGTTTCTCTTGCAAGTATAGGTGTCCATGTTGAAGGAAAAGTATTGGAAGTTGAATCAATGTCTTTTCAAGTTCTGTGGAGGCAATTCAAGGGTTGTGGACATGTGTAATGAAGACTCTTCTTTGGAAAAATTTATTGGTTGTTTTGGAGCTCTTACCATTCTATAAATTCAACCTTTGGGTGTAGATTTTATGAGCAATAGTTGAATGTAGTATTTAACTCATGACTATAGGACATAGCAAGCCTCTTGCAATTCAAGTGAGAGAGAAATCATGTATTTGTGTTGATTGCATTGAGAGTTACACAAATATTGTACAATGTGATAACGTTAGAGATGGATGTGTTTCACAGTGAGAAATAAAACAATTAGTCGCAATGCAACCTTATAATGATATTGACATTATAGATATTCATGATCATCTATATTCAGTTGATTATGAATGTGTTTATGATTTAGTAGTTACAGGTATGTGTATTTTATCTAAATGCAAAATTTAACTCCATTAAGTTTGTAAATCAAAATTTACTTTTGTACTATAAGTGATTGTAACTTGTCATCTACAAGTGATGTTTTCATTATGGTTGCTAGTCTTGACAATACACAAGGTATAGATTATTATCTACAAAGATGCATGCAACCAAAATGCAAATTGCTACAAACAATGGAAGATGGTGAAGGGCAAGAATATCCCACTAGATCATTCTTTGTTGAAGGCACCTATTATCAACTAACATAGATAGATAAAAATAGAAACTTTACCAAAAAGAGGTCATGGCCAACAAAAGTGAAGGTTTCTTATTGAAGATCGTGAAAGGATCTTAGGGAGAATAAAATATAGAGAGGATCCAAATTATATGTACCAGGATATTTAAGTTATTTGAAAGTAAGTTTGAACTCATAGTTTAAAGGACCATATATTTACATATTTATTCTTTGAATGATTAAATTTAGAAACTAATGAACATGATACATTATTCCCTTGTGAGTATGTTCTTACATATCAAGTATGTTGTGGATATTTACATGCATGTGGTGTATAATTTGACATATCCCGAATAGTTTTAGTAATAAGAATATGAAAAATAATGTAATAGCTTAAATCCATAGAGCCTTGATCATTTTTTCCTTCAACCAAAAAATGAAACACCATTTTACACTCTACCAATCATTAAAGTTAGTCCTTATGCTTAGGTAAGGTAATAATACACTACCAAGCGTATTTTCCTAGGGGATGACACTAGAAATATCCAACTATGGCGGTTCAAATAAAGAGTAACAATAATTCCTCTAATAAATTAAATCATAATTTTTATGGTGGTGATGTGTGTCATCAAAGATTGACATAAGACCCACCTACATAATGATCTCATTCATATCATTCATGTTATTAGAGACATGAAGGAAATAAAGACTATCTTCACCATGTACTTATTAACTCACACAATGTGACATAAATGATGAATACAAAATGGAAAGAGATGATAATTTCACCTTTAGAATATAATTATAAAATAACTGTAAAATAACTACTAACTAAAAACATGCTTTTAATAACAACTAGGTTGGAGTCCTTTCCCTACTTATAAAAAAAAGTTCCCTTAGTTAGGCTTAGAGAAAACAGTGCATGACTGGCTTATTTACGGTGGAACTATACTCCTCATAAATCACGGACATTTGCCAGGACCTTTACCAGAACCTACCTCTTTTTTTTGGCTTCTTTTTTGGCTTCTTTTATAATGGGACCTTGACCTGCTTGAGCATTGTTTTCTGCTTGAGCATTGGAAACTTGACCTGCTGGTTTTATTTTGGCAGCTTGACCTGCTGGTTTTATTTGGGCTTCTTTTTTGGCTTGAGCATTGGAAACTTGACCTGCTGGTTTTATTTTGGCAGCTTGACCTGCTAGTTTTATTCGGGCTTCTTTTTTGGCTTGAGCATTGGAAACTTGACCTGCTGGTTTTATTTTGGCAGCTTGACTTGCTGCTTGAGCATTGGGACCTTCTGCTTGAGCATTGGGAGGAGGAACTTGACCTGCTGGTTTTATTCTGGCACCTGCCATCGTTTCCTCTCAATGGATAAACTGGTTACAAGCTTCGACATTAAAGGTGCAACCTATATAAGCATTCCAACGCACAATAGTCTATGTGAAGTCTAAACAATAGCTCATGCACATCATATATAGATATTAAAGTTTCGGAGTATATTATAAAAGGTTATCTTTCTTTGAAAATCACAACTTAGAATAGGTAGAACTCGATTCATTAGGTGAGATTTACAAAAAAATTTCATTACTTGACGAGCTCAACCCAACATATTTCAAGAAGATACAAGACCAAAGGCAGATTCAAATTCAACACTTGTTACCACATAAAATTTCCTCAAAACCCAATGCTTCACTAGTGGTTTCA
Source organism: Cryptomeria japonica (assembly GCF_030272615.1). NCBI lineage: Eukaryota > Viridiplantae > Streptophyta > Pinopsida > Cupressales > Cupressaceae > Cryptomeria > Cryptomeria japonica. Next base: position 747,749,703 of record NC_081414.1, on the reverse strand, counting down.
GTTGACCTTTTATTGAATATTCTAATGCATAAGACAACTGAGGGGGGTGGGGGTGGGGGTGGGGGGTGAATAAGTTGTATAAAAACATTAAATGTATTCCCTTAAATCATATCTATAGCAACTTAACTTTAACACTTAATCCATAGAAAGATATGCACATGAAAAACTAAAGCACACCATACACAATGAAACACTAGATTTTATATGGAAAACCCTATTAGGAGAAAAATCATGAAAAATGTAATTCTCAATATATGAACACCTATTAGGGTGACACGATTAAGATAATTTTTAAAAAGAAAGGCGCGCTGCAAAGGGCTCACTGCATAAGAGAAAGAAAGAGAGGAAAACTTCTAAAATGAAGAAGTAAAAGAAAAAGAATCCACCACTGATGCACCTCTACAACAATAAGATTTGTAGATACCTTTGGCTCATTGATTCCGGTAGCTAACACCCAAAAGTTCACACTTCTCAACACTTTTCACCCACTTGAACATCAATCATAAAATAATAAGGGAGAAAGATCCTCTTTCACACACCTTCATCACATTTCACTTTCTTTCACAACACACATACACTTCTATATTCTCTCTTTATACACCTCTATTTATATCATCCTTACATATGCAAACTCTCCCAAGGTTGATATGCAAAATCTCCCAAGGTCAACTAAGCATCTCAACCAAACACAACTCAAATTAGGTTGACACTAAACATTTCCGCAATGGAAAATAATGTAAAGTGGACCACACCACATCTTAATTAGGGCCAGAATAAGTATCAAACACATTATACAATGATTCATAATTATTAGAGCAATAATATCAAGTGTAAACACTTGAGGTTGGTCAAACCTAGAGTAATAAACATCAAACTTTGAAACCATGCTTTCGAAACCCAAGAACATGTGCCAATTGAGGAGAAACATGTCACATTAATTTTGATAATCTAGTGAGGATTAGTTCAATTAAAGCTGTGAGAGATTTGTCAAAGATTACAAATCCTTCTAATGCTATTTGCAAAGAATGCCATGTTGAAAACAAATAAGAAGAACTTTCAAAGTTATGGAAAAATCTTGTACTAGATTGTTGGAGTTAGTACACACTGATCCTTATGGTCTAACTAGAACATACGTCAATAAGGTGATAGGTATTTCATGTTCTTATATGTTGATTAGTGTAGTACCCCTACCGTAATCGATCCCTAATCTTGGTTTAGTCTTGATTAGTTTATCGTAATATTATGTTATAGTCAGATGTTGATTTTACGCATAGCTATTGATGTGGTTTTCTCACTAGTTATATGCAAGTTATTCAGTGTTCCTATTTCGTGATATTAGTTTCGGACTAATGCTCTCATTAAGTTATTATATATGTATGCATGTATGATCTTTGGTTGCAGGAGATTTCAGGTACGAAGTCGCATGAGTGCGAGGTTCGTCGTCACCTGGTTTCGCAGGTTTGAGCATACCTCTTTAATCCTTAGAGTTGGATTAGGTGGTCGTAGGACCCTAGTTGACCTTAGTCGTGCTCCAGTGAGCATCGCCAGTCGTCGTCGGTAATCCCTTGTTGGTTTGGGTTGGCGAGTCGTCTGTTTGGTTGACTTTCTCGTTTTGCGTGCTTGGTGTGGTTGGTTAAATCGATTATTTAGTCCTTAGTAATTATTTTGATTATATATGTATTGGTGCATTAGAGATTAATGGACTAGATTAATCAAAATTTCGTTATGCGATTTTCGTTGATTTGGATTGCTCGTTTTTAATTGGGAGTAAATTCGATTAAATGTCTGTTTTCGAATATTTAATGCATTTTATCTATGCTGTTGAAAAAGAAAGTTTTACATTTTATCGCGATAGATTGATTGTATTCTGTTGGATTATTAAATTTGAAAGGTTAAATCGTATTAATTGAGGAAATCGATTTTTAATTGAAAAAGCAAGTTAATTGTTGATAGTTAGAAAGAATTAATTTTTGAGAATTATTTGAAAATAAAGATTTTTATTCCAAAAATAGAGTTTTTGGGTCAACTCTTCCATATAACCCAATTTGGGGAAAATTGGAGAGGATGGACATTTTGGAGAAAATTTTTGGTGGAAAAGATTTTGGAATGAAATTGGGGGTTTTGGGAAGGAATGATTCTGGACCTGGCAGGATTGGGCTCTCCTTCAGCTACTCCAGGAATGTGTATGAAGGTAGGATTTATTGCATTTGTTCTTCCTCGTTCTTATGAAAATGGTTGCTTGTTGCCAAAATCCAATCTTTTGATTGTTTTCAGATTTAATTTTGGATATGAATTGGAAATGACTGTTCTTGATGAATTTTTGGTGTAAATCTCCCTTGGGTGTTTGTAAAGAATGAAAACCCTTCAAGAAAATGTTATATCAATCTCAGTTTGTTTTAAACCGAATTTGTATTGAATCGAAATTGCTTATCAAATTTGGCGAGGGGCGTTTTTAATCAAATTTGTTTTTATCAAATTTCGAACTGTGAATAAAACCGAACTGTGTGTTCAAAATAAAATTTAAAACGTAGTTTTTTTTTTATGGCCTGGGCGTTGTTTTGTTCGGGACTGCGCGTTTGATGATTTAAACCCTGGGTTTTGGGGTTGGAGGGTGGGGAGCGGAGCTCCACCCGCTCCTCACCCCTTTCCCCCACGCGTTTCCCCCAGCTTGCTCCCCCGCACGCCCTTCCCTTTTGCTTGCAACCGCGTGGCCTGCGGCTCACGGCGGTGGCCGCAGGGCGCCGCGGCACCTGCGGGCACCACCGTGAGTGCCGCCCGTGGTGCTTTCTCAGCGCTGCGGCTAGGGCACAGCCCAGCCCTCGCCTTGTTCTTTTTTAAATGCATGTTTTGTTTAAAAACATCGTTGTTAAACGTTTTTTTTTAATGTATTTTTTTTTTATAAAAAAATAAAAAAATGCATATGTTATTTAAATATTATTTTAATGCTTAGTCTTAATTAGATCTTAATTTTGATTAAGAAGGCAATACCTTGATATATGTTAATTTGGATATTAATTAATTCTATAATGGAATTTATAAGTTAATTACTATTCAAATTCATTTTGTGGATTATGCACTTCCCTAATTAAGTTTTAAAACTGTTGATTTTCGCGATTGAATATCGTTGATTATATTCTGATCGATCTTGGATTAATGAATCTAGATCTTGATCGTTGAAATACGATGTAATTACTGCTTGATGATGTTAAATTTTATCGTAGAGCATATCATATGAGTAATTGTAAAGTAGTGAAATATTTATCGTTGGGCATTAGAAATTTAACGATATGCATTGGGAATGACTATCTCCATTTAGATTCTCTTTCTACATTTTTATTTCCGTAATCCGAATTATGTAAATGGAATTGAAATTATGAATCTGTAGAGATTGATCTTAGACTAGTATGCTAATGACGTTTTGGATTGGAGATTAAATATCTTATTTTAGTCGATTAATGGTTGTCTGAATTTTATTAATATGAATTGGTTAAAACTCATTACGGCTTTATATGCCTGTTTGATGCTTTGAACCTTAGGAGTTAGAAAACCAAGAACAACTCATCCCTAGTTGAGGTAGATAACGACAATCTGTTTTAGATCATGTAGAAATCTTGATCGACTTGTAATGATTAAATCAATTTGAGGAAATATTGTCTTTTCTGATTATTGCCTTGCGAGTTTAATTTCTGTATTCGCCTTTAATTATGAAATGGCATGTTTTGCTTTGTTTAGTAGGACCCTGTCGTATGGATTGACTTGGGGTACCTGTTTCAGTCCTCGATTCCGAGTTGACTGTTGTATTGTGGTAATGTCGTTTTGATCATATCTTCTTTGAGTGAGTCGAATGATGATTCGTGGTTGACCTTAGTTGTCAGGTCTCTAGTTAGAGTACCGTCAGTAAGTGATTACCCTTGAGTCGTGTTTGACCAGATGATTGTTTCTCTCTTCTTGAACTCCGTTCGTCTGACCATGTGTATTCCTTGGTCTGAGTTCGTCTGAGTATAGTCTAGTGTCGTATGGGAAAGTGGCTTTCGATTGGGGGCCGCGCCCAAAGTGGTTGCTGGGTAACCCGTTGAAAGTGAGTCTAATAAGTGATAACCTAAGTAGATTAGAATGTAATCTTTAAATAAGATAATTGTGCCTCACACATGGGACGAGTGCTATCATAGATTCGACATGCTGTGAGAAGGCCTGAAATGGCAAACTACCATTCTTGTCTTCACAAGAGGATGTGTGGGTCCACATAAGGCTTGGATGGGCCGGAAGCTTGGATTAGGTTGCCAGGGTAACCCAGTGTATGGGACCGGGACCTATGAAGACCTGCCATGGTATCCATACTAGGTTGTGTGATGACACTTGTCCCTATGTTCGCTAGTGCGTTGTCGTTTTGTCCTGTTAGGAGTACCTTTGTGAGTCGTCCTTTTGTCTCTGCCCTTGTGAGTGTTGGTTTCATGTTAGACCTTGGGTGGTGATGGCTCAGTTTTATGGATGCTCTCATGGACCTCTTGTTTTAGCTTTGATTATGTTCAGCTGGATCCTGTTCTTTTCAAGGATCGGTTATGTATTTATGGACCGATGCGGTCGTTTGTATATTGTTTATGTATCGCCTTGATGGCTGGATTGTAATGGTGTAACCTCTTGTATTCTTAACTTTATTTATTATCAGAGGGGTCTTGCAGTTGAGCAGACCCGGAGATGTAGCCCTTTAGGGGTGAACTCCGAGATCATTATGGTGTTATGTGACGTGTTCTCTTATGTTTCCTTTATTCAGCTTTATCATGTATGATTAACTTATGTTAGAATGGTTAAGTGGATAATTGGAATTAATTATAAATGCTTATATTCAGTTCTTTCTTGAATGCCATGTTGATCGAGTGCGTAAGTAGTTTAGATGAGAATCATCGTAGATGCTTTTATGCAATCATCTTTTAAAATGCAATATGTTGGAATATGAAAGAATGTAACTTAGAGTAATGAATTATACTCAGTTGTTGTTAAGGAATTTAAATATGCTTGGAAAGATCTCTTATGTCGAAATCCTAGTGTATTAGAATGTTAGATGTATGGCTTGTAATTTTAAATGAAAAGTTCGAATGAAGATTATGAATAGATCTTAATGGATGAATCTTTGTTGTGATTTATATTTCCATCTTTTGAAAGAATTTATCCTGATTATGAATTATCTCGTTATTAAGATATTCAGCTTTTGGATTAATTGTGTGAGTTAAGTGAACTGTAAAATTTAAGTAATCTCGTTGGGAAACTCTTTAGGTGATAGTTGTTGAAGTCTTCCGCTATGTAATCTGAATCTTTGATATCTTGTTGCATCTTATGTGTTGTAACTTTAAAAAAAATAAAATTTTGCACCCTATTCTTGTGTTATGGCTTAATCCCTTCGGGGTTTCCTGGCGGGGCATTACATTTGGTATCAGAGCCCATGTTGCAAACATTGGGATCTCTGGTGTCGCGTGTGCCCTCTATTGGTTTTGAGGTGTATCGACCTTATGTGTATGCTTGTCCTCCTTTTGCATATGAGTGATTGAGCAGACCTTAGCTGGTGTGTAACGTGTGTGTTCACACCTGGTTTTCGCCTTCTTGATGTTGGTGTTTGAGTGCTTATATGTGCATTGTGCGCTTATTGATGTCTTGGTCTACGATTACTCTTATTTGGAAAGAGAGTCGTATGTACCTTCCCTTATTGAGTGTTGTGCTCTTTAGACTAATCCATTTGGATTGGTCCGTGCTTGTCTTGAATTTGAAAGTGCGAATTATGTTTGTTTAAAGATTATGATCTAGCTTAGTGTTGTCCACTTGAAGGACTAGTATGGCAATTATTGAATGCTTATTTTGTAGAAAATTAAATGATCATCACCATTTCTCTCTTTCTTTCTAGAAATTAAAATGATTAAGATATGAGTAATTATCTTTGATTTGAGTTTCTTGTTTGCAAGAGAAAAGGGTGTGACTTCTTGAACCCTTGAGTGAGCCTTATGTCGTTTATGTTTTTAAATTATTAAAGGGGCTATGGGTTTAAAAATTTATTTTGGGTGTTGGGAGAAAACTGTATGTGTATGTTTAAAGAATTCTCCATGTGTGTTTGTAGGAGTAGCATGATTAAATTCTACCTTGGTAAGGTGCATTGCTATGCGAATAGTTGAATTATGTGAAACTGCTTGGTCTGTAGAAGTGTTAAAAGGAGCATGTTATTGTAGCTTCGAGAGAGTATTAATGTGTTTTCCGAAAGATTGTCTTATTTGTTTCATTAAACCAGTTTGATTGAAGATTTATTTTAGCAAATGCTCCATTGAACTCGCTTTTGGGTATGTGTAATTACCTTAATGTGTTTAGAAAGTGCGGATGAAAAGCTTGTTTGATGTGCATGCATTAATATGTGTTATTTGGAGAAATAGCTCTTTGCTTATCTTTGATCGTAATGTGATCTTTTCTAATAGGTTGCAGATTATGACTTGTGTCTATATTATATTATTATTAAGTGAGTGTTCTTAAGAGGTCTTGCATTATCGAAAAGAGTGCCTCTCTTGATCTCTGTTTTGTTTGGTTAACTAGAACCTCCTGTTGCGACCATAACTTTTGGAAGTGTTTTGTTAGGCTGATTGTCATCCTTCTAACGGTAGCGAAATGAAAACCGTGTAATTGAAATGATAGGCTTATAGTGGGAAATTTGATATTATAGCGTGACCTTGATTGATCTTGTGTCTTTGTAGGAAATAGTTTGATTATCAAACTCTCTTTCCCTTCTCCTTGCCTAATCATAAATTTTTTAGAAATGATATTAAAGAATGCATTGATTTAAATAGAATGTTTATAAAACATGTGAAATTGTATGTTGCTTTTGGCTTCATAGGGATAGATGAAAGTCTTAAGCTTTAGAAATGAATTTGCTTAGCTAGTAATTTAATTATGAATGCTTAGTGAGATTCGAGAAAGATATAGGAATGATGTTATTTCCTTATGTAATTGTGAATTGTTATTAATTTCAGTACTTGAATCTAGAGTAAACTTGATTCAGTTATTTATATAGAAAGCATAATTGAAATCTTCCTTGTATAGATGTCAGCGTACTAAGAAGTACTCCCTGTAAATGTGACTAAACCAGTATTGGTGTATTTGTGTGTATTGTAAGAAACCAGTGTTGATTTTTGTGCCCATGGTTTGGTGAAGTAATCAACCATGGAGGATATGTTGCTTATGAGTATGGGAAACCATACTGTTTATGTAATGTTGCTTATTTGTTTCCCTGCTGAGTACCAAACCTCGGGTTGTGGGTAACTCAGTATGTTAAGGGGTAGTATTAGAAGTAACCGTTCCTTGAATAGTATGGATTGGCGTACGAGTAATGTCGGCGCGAAGCGACTTCAGCTTCTCTACTTCGAGGAATGATATAGTTGTACTACTAAACTGTATCAAGGTGTACTCAATACTTTCCCTTGTGATGAACCTATTTACGAGGTTCATGAGTGTCAGCCTTATTCCTATCCTTTATTTGATCATATAGATGGCAGTTTTTGAGCATATTGTTGGAATTCTTTTGGAGCATCTGTTGCCTTGTCTTCATGAGAGGCGTGTTATTGTTCTTACATAAGTTTCCAACTGACCAGTGTTGGTAGACTTGTGGGTAGGCCTTAGCCATGTATACCTCTGGCTTACGGCAAGTATCCTGAGAGGAACATCGCTATGCGGAGTGTGACCAGCGCGTGCCTTATCCGCGGGGTACACTGCCATGCGGGATACATCCATTGCATGCTTTGTCTGCTTGGAGTATTGCCATGCCGTGCTGAGACACGATGCGGGATGTAGTAGACATCTCCATGCGGCCTACCGCTAGGTATAGGGTAGAGCCATGCCACGTGATGACGTGATGCGGGGTGATGTCGAGGTGCACACTGCCATGCCATGTGGATGTGTGACTTGGCCACACCACATGATGAGCTACTAGGATAGCTAGACGATTGTTCCTTCCTTCCTCGTTGGTGGCTAGCTATTAGTCACGCAGTGATGTTATGTGCAGTTGTGCTATTCTTTATATTTCTTTGGGGATCAGCAGTTTATTTTACTTTGACTGTGAAGGTTTAGCCATGATCTTGTGATCTTTTGCACTTTTGATTTGGTGTTGAGATTCCGGATTATTTTCTTGCCTTACTGTTGGAATTGAGGATTTATTATCTTTATTCTTCTGTACTTTGGTGGCTAAACTGGTTTATCATTATTGTTTTCAGATGCTGGTCTTGTGTTGCAATGTGAATTCCTCTCCAAGAACGTAGGAGACGGGCTTGGATGAGTGTATACAAGGAAGTAGACGTAAGAAACCTTGAGGATGGGGGTATGTGAGGCTGTAATGCAGCTAGTATCCACTACCTACCTTTCAGTGGTGACTATCTCTTGGAGGCTAAACACCTTACACAACAAGGGATATTCACAAAGGTCTTGTATGGAAGGTAGCACCGCTATGGTGTACCTAGCACCATCAAGCCTTTGAGTGAGATATTGGATTTTTATGATCTTATTGTAGTTCTGAGATCAGGCATAGAGATGCTGATCATGCATGTTATTCTTTGACCGAGCATTAGACATGCTCACATGTGGCCTTTTATGTTATGCATTCCAGTTATGTGGATGGTTATTATTTGTATCATGGAGTAAATTGTATTAACTTGTCACTATGTTATGGGACATAGTCATTGGAAAGGTTTTCTTATGCCTGGCAAGTGTAATCAATTGAGTTATTTTGCTGCTCTTATTTATTGAAAGTTAATTTGGTTGTAGAAATTGATATTTGAAGCTAGTTCTATTCAATAAAATTTTATGAAAAAGATGGATTGGTAAAGGAAATTGATCATGATGGCATGTTTCTTGTCATTTTTGGTCGATGATTATGGTAATTGTTGTTTACCTCTTTGTAATGCTTTAATTTGGTGTAATGAAAGGAAGAAATTCTTGTTTCTCTGCTATGATTGTGGATAATTCCTAGAATATTTTAAGGAATGTTTGGTTTTAGATGTATCTGGCCAATGGATAATGGCGTTTGTAAAGGATTTTGCAATAATATTTCATTTATTTGTGGAAAGTTTTCTATGTGCAATTTGATCTTTGTTGAATGAGTTTCAGGGCTGATGCGTACGACATGTTCTCCATCTAGCCTTACGACTTCCAGGAGTAAGTCGGAACCTAGGGGGGGAGAATGTAGTACCCCTACCATAATCGATCCCTAATCTTGGTTTAATCTTGATTAGTTTATCATAATATTATGTTATAGTCAGATGTTGATTTTACGCATAGCTATTGATGTGGTTTTCTCACTAGTTATATGCAAGTTATTCAGTGTTCCTATTTCGTGATATTAGTTTCGGACTAATGCTCTCATTAAGTTATTATATATGTATGCATGTATGATCTTTGGTTGCAGGAGATTTCAGGTACGAAGTCGCATGAGTGCGAGGTTCGTCGTCACTTGGTTTTGTAGGTTTGAGCATACCTCTTTAATCCTTAGAGTTGGATTAGGTGGTCGTAGGACCCTAGTTGACCTTAGTCGTGCTCCAGTGAGCATCGCCAGTCGTCGTCGGTAATCCCTTGTTGGTTTGGGTTGGCGAGTCATTTGTTTGGTTGACTTTCTCGTTTTGCGTGCTTGGTGTGGTTGGTTAAATCGATTATTTAGTCCTTAGTAATTATTTTGATTATATATGTATTGGTGCATTAGAGATTAATGGACTAGATTAATCAGAATTTCGTTATGCAATTTTCGTTGATTTGGATTGCTCGTTTTTAATTGGGAGTAAATTCAATTAAATGTCTGTTTTCAAATATTTAATGCATTTTATCTATGCTGTTGAAAAAGAAAGTTTTACATTTTATCGCGATAGATTGATTGTATTCCGTTGGATTATTAAATTTGAAAGGTTAAATCATATTAATTGAGGAAATCGATTTTTAATTGAAAAAGCAAGTTAATTGTTGATAGTTAGAAAGAATTAATTTTTGAGAATTATTTGAAAATAAAGATTTTTATTCCAAAAATAGAGTTTTTGGGTCAACTCTTCCATATAACCCAATTTGGAGAAAATTGGAGAGGATGGACATTTTGGAGAAAATTTTTGGTGGAAAAGATTTTGGAATGAAATTGGGGGTTTTGGGAAGGAATGATTCTAGACCTGGCAGGATTGGGCTCTCCTTCAGCTACTCCAGGAATGCGTATGAAGGTAGGATTTACTGCATTTGTTCTTCCTCGTTCTTATGAAAATGGTTGCTTGTTGCCAAAATCCAATCTTTTGATTGTTTTCAGATTTAATTTTGGATATGAATTGGAAATGACTGTTCTTGATGAATTTTTGGTGTAAATCTCCCTTGGGTGTTTGTAAAGAATGAAAACCCTTCAAGAAAATGTTATATCAATCTCAGTTTGTTTTAAACCGAATTTGTATTGAATCGAAATTGCTTATCAAATTTGGCGAGGGGCGTTTTTAATCAAATTTGTTTTTATCAAATTTCGAACTGTGTGTTCAAAATAAAATTTAAAATGTAGTTTTTTTTTATGGCCTGGGCGTTGTTTTGTTCGGGACTGCGCGTTTGATGATTTAAACCCTGGGTTTTGGGGTTGGAGGGCGGGGAGCGGAGCTCCACCCGCTCCTCCCCCCTTTCCCCCGCGCGTTTCCCCTAGCTTGCTCCCCCGCACGCCCTTCCCTTTTGCTTGCAACCGCGTGGCCTGCGGCTCACGGCGGTGGCCGCAGGGCGCCGCGGCACCTGCGGGCACCACCGTGAGCGCCGCCCGTGGTGCTTTCTTGGCGCTGCGGCTAGGGCACAGCCCAGCCCTTGCCTTGTTCTTTTTTAAATGCGTGTTTTGTTTAAAAACATCGTTGTTAAACATTTTTTTTTAATGTATTTTTTTTTTATAAAAAAATAAAAAAATGCATATGTTATTTAAATATTATTTTAATGCTTAGGCTTAATTAGATCTTAATTTTGATTAAGAAGGCAATACCTTGATATATGTTAATTTGGATATTAATTAATTCTATAATGGAATTTATAAGTTAATTACTATTCAAATTCATTTTGTGGATTATGCACTTCCCTAATTAAGTTTTAAAACTGTTGATTTTCGCGATTGAATATCGTTGATTATATTCTGATCGATCTTGGATTAATGAATCTAGATCTTGATCGTTGAAATACGATGTAATTACTGCTTGATGATGTTAAATTTTATCGTAGAACATATCATATGAGTAATTGTAAAGTAGTGAAATATTTATCGTTGGGCATTAGAAATTTAACGATATGCATTGGGAATGACTATCTCCATTTAGATTCTCTTTCTACATTTTTATTTCCGTAATCCGAATTATGTAACTGGAATTGAAATTATGAATCTATAGAGATTGATCTTAGACCAGTATGTTAATGATGTTTTGGATTGGAGATTAAATATCTTATTTTAGTCCATTAATGGTTGTCTGAATTTTATTAATATGAATTGGTTAAAACTCATTACGGCTTTATATGCCTGTTCGATGCTTTGAACCTTAGGAGTTAGAAAACCAAGAACAACTCATCCCTAGTTGAGGTAGATAACGGCAATCTATTTTAGATCATGTAGAAATCTTGATCGACTTGTTATGATTAAATCAATTTGAGGAAATATTGTCTTTTCTGATTATTGCCTTGCGAGTTTAATTTCTGTATTCGCCTTTAATTATGAAATGGCATGTTTTGCTTTGTTTAGTAGGACCCTGTCGTATGGATTGACTTGGGGTACCTGTTTCAGTCCTCGATTCCGAGTTGACTGTTGTATTGTGGTAATGTCATTTTGATCATATCTTCTTTGAGTGAGTTGAATGATGATTCGTGGTTGACCTTAGTTGTCAGGTCTCTAGTTAGAGTACCATCAGTAAGTGATTACCCTTGAGTCGTGTTTGACCAGGTGATTGTTTCTCTCTTCTTGAACTCCGTTCGTCTGACCATGTGTATTCCTTGGTCTGAGTTCGTCTGAGTATAGTCTAGTGTCATATGGGAAAGTGGCTTTCGATTGGGGGCCGCGCCCAGAGTGGCTGCTGGGTAACCCGTCGAAAGTGAGTCTAATAAGTGATAACCTAAGTAGATTAGAATGTAATCTTTAAATAAGATAATTGTGCCTCACACATGGGACGAGTGCTATCATAGATTCGACATGCTGTGAGAAGGCCTGAAATGGCAAACTACCATTCTTGTCTTCACGAGAGGATGTGTGGGTCCACATAAGGCTTGGATGGGCCGGAAGCTCGGATTAGGTTGCCAGGGTAACCCAGTGTATGGGACTGGGACCTATGAAGACTTGCCATGGTATCCATACTAGGTTGTGTGATGACACTTGTCCGTACGTTCGCTAGTGCGTTGTCATTTTGTCCTGTTAGGAGTACCTTTGTGAGTCATCCTTTTGTCTCTACCCTTGTGAGTGTTGGTTTCATGTTAGACCTTGGGTGGTGATGGCTCAGTTTTATGGATGCTCTCATGGACCTCTTGTTTTAGCTTTGATTATGTTCAGCTGGATCCTGTTCTTTTCAAGGATCGGTTATGTATTTATGGACCGATGCGGTCGTTTGTATATTGTTTATGTATCGCCTTGATGGCTGGATTGTAATGGTGTAACCTCTTGTATTCTTAACTTTATTTATTATCAGAGGGGTCTTGCAGTTGAGCAGACCCGGAGATGTAGCCCTTTAGGGGTGAACTCCGAGATCATTATGGTGTTATGTGATGTGTTCTCTTATGTTTCCTTTATTCAGCTTTATCATGTATGATTAACTTATGTTAGAATGGTTAAGTGGATAATTGGAATTAATTATAAATGCTTATATTCAGTTCTTTCTTGAATGCCATGTTGATCGAGTGCGTAAGTAGTTTAGATGAGAATCATCGTAGATGCTTTTATGCAATCATCGTAGATGCTTTTATGCGTAAGTAATAGGGTGTGCGACTCTGGAGAACCCCTCGACAAAATGTTGGTAATACCTTGCTAAGCCCATGAAACTCCTGACCTCTGTCACACTGGTTGGCGTTGGCCAATCCATAATAGCCCTAATCTTTGCTGGGTCAACTGAGATCCCATCTCCAGAAATAACGTGCCCAAGGTACTTGACCTCTGACCGAAAGAAAGCACATTTCAACGAACCGCCAAACAACTGGTTATCCTGCAAACACTGCAATACCTATTTCAGGTGCTCCTCATGCTCCTTCTCATTTTGAGAATATATCAGTATATCATTGAGAAACACAATAACAAAACAGTCCAGAAATGTACGGAACACCCCATTCATGAGGCTCATAAAAACTGCTGGGGCATTCGTAAGTCCGAATGGGACTACGGTGAACTCATAGTGACCATATCTAGTGCGAAATGAGGTCTTGTGGATATCACTCTCCACTATTCTCAGCTGATGGTATCCTAACTTCAGATCTATTTTGGAAAAGACTTTGGCACCTTGAAGCTGGTTGAATAAATCATCAATTCTAGGCAAAGGATATCGGTTCTTGATGGTTACTTTATTTAGCTGCCGATAATCCATACATAATCGGAGAGATCCGTCCTTCTTCTTAACGAAGATGACCGGTGCACCCCAAGGGGATACGCTAGGATGAATATGACCCTTCTCAAGGAGTTCCTCAAGCTATATTTTGAGTTCATTAAGCTCATTTGTGGTCATCCTATAAGGTGCTATGGAAACTAGCTTGGCTCCTAGTACTAGGTCTATATGAAAATCAATCTCTCTATGGGGCAGCATTCTCGGTAACTCTGAAGAAAATACATCTGAATATCCCTTAAGGATAGGATGGTCCTCAAGCGATGTTTATTTTTCTTCCTCTTCTCCTCTGTCACTGATAGTGATAGCAAAAAGCTGACATCCATTTCACATGCTCCACTTAAGTTGCATTGCAGAGATCATACGAAGAGACATGGGCCTCTGAATCCTGATAATAACTATGGGCAAACCATGATCATCCTCACACTTGATCTTTTTCAGGTGGCAATCCATCCTGGCTATGTGGGCATAAAGCCAATCCATGCCAAGTACGATTCCATAAGATCCAAGTGGAGTCACTCTAAGGTCTACTGAAGTGGTGGTCTTGCCAATTTGCAGCTGACATTCCCTAACCTCTGATTCCACTGACACTCTATCCCCTGAAGCTAATTCCACTTCCCAACTGACACCTTGTCTAGTTGCCACTAGCCTGCAATGCTCCACAACCAATGGAGATATAAAGGAGTCAGTAGCTCCTGAATCAAACAAAATAGATACATTGTTACCTTTGATCATACCTGTAGATTTGATAACCGTGGCTTGATGCTCAGCCTGGCGGTTGTCAACCGCTGTGAATACTCTATGGGACCTGCCCATATCACCAACTGTCGGCTCTGAAGCGGCCATCCACTGATTCCCTGCCACCTAACCCTGAGGGCAATCCCTTGCCATATGCCCCATGGCTCCACATGTAAAGCAAGCACCTCATGCCTAGAACTGGGCGCCCTAAGGCCTAGAGAAAGCCTAACCTCCTGTCCTACTAGATCCGCTGTACCCACCCTTGGAGGACTGCTGAGTCCTTGCCAGCTGAGTATACTGCCCCTGTGCTCTCTAATCACATCCCTATCCCTGAGTCTGCCACTGCTTGGGCTTGGGGCCCTGCTGATACTGTGGAGGCTTTTGCCTCTGGTTCTGTGTTGTCTGTTGCGGAGGAGGGGGTTTGGAGAACCCCTGAGAGTTTCGATTGTTTCCTTTCCAATGTGGTTTCTAGAATCCATAAGTTTGAGGTGTGGGATTTTGGTTCTAAAACTAATCCCTATTGTCCTGTGGTCTGACTTGAATTTCCTCGGCAATCAGTGCCTTCTCCACGGCAACTCGAAGGTTCTCTAGAGTGGACATCCTAACAGGCCCGACTATACTAGCATTTAACCCTCTGATGAAGTGGTTTACAAGAAGTTTCTCAAATGCTGATTAGGTTGGAGATATTAATGACTGAAAAAGCACTTCCGATGGAGCTTTCTTTCTTGGAAAGAAGTTGGTTTCATGGATCATCAAGAAATAGTCATGTACTTCTTTATCTACTACTAAAGATGAGTATGTTGTTGTTGCTACTAACTGTACACAAGTTTTATGGATGAAGCAAATGTTGAAGGATATAAAGGTGGATTGTGATGCACCATTAGTTATTCACTGTGATAACTCTACTGCTATTGATATATCAAAGAATCCGACATTTCATTCTAAAACAAAGCACATATCTATCAAGTATAACTTTTTGAAGGAAAAGGTGGAAGCAAATGAAGTTAAACTGGTTTATTTGAACACTAAAGAGAAGATTGTAGATATTTTCACTAAACCTTTGCCCAAGGAATCTTTTGAGTACCTGAGAGACAGATTGGAAGTTTTTGCCCCTCCGATAAAGACTTGATTGATGCGGTTTGGCATCAGTTTGACATGCACTATCAGAGATACCATTCATTTTGGTACTGATGTGGGATGTTACTGCTCAGGGGGAGTAGTCAGATTTTTGATTCAGTGGTTTATGTTTTCACTTCGATATTTTTGTCAGATTTCTGGCATTGATGTCAAAGGGGGAGAGATATTGATGTAAAAAAGACAAAGAAAGAAAAATAAAAATTCAAAGGGGGAGAGATATTTTTAGAGCTGTATGTGGGAGATTGTTGGCTTCCATAGGGGGAGACTTGTTTGGCATTTCTTGGTACTTAGATATTTTTCACATCTAGTGCCATTAATGCCAATTAAAGGGAGAGATTGTTGGCTACTTGGTGGAATTGATTATGTGCTGCATTGATGTTTTGTCATTGATGTCAACACTAGTTGTTTGGATGCTTTACCGACACCCTTGTGGTCCTGGTAGGTTGAGGGGTTTCTGGTTGATTTGGATCTGACATGATCCGGTAGACTCCGGTATGATTTGGTTATGGAATTGGCTTGTTCATGATACTCATGCTCATATTCGGTCAGTTGGTTTTGGTCTGGTGATCGAATGCTATCCTGCTTGCTTAGAAGCTTAGTTTCTAGTTTAGGTGAGGGTTTTCACCGACAGAGCTTTTGATGAAGATCCTTGATGAACTGCATAAGTGGTGTTGGTGCAGTTTCTGGTGGAGATTCAGGATGCCGTTGGTGATCATTTTTGAGACTTGGCAGATGGAGATCATTGTTGTAGCGTGTGGACCTATACTGGGTCTTGATTGATCTAGGTTATGGACCAAATTTAATGTAACGTGTGGATTGGACCTCTTGATGAGTTTCCGGGATGTCCTATGTGTTGGATATTATTTGTTTGGTCTAAGGCCAAGATGGTTTATAATTATGTAATTGGTTTATTATTTGGTGGCCAACCTAATTGTTTATGGTCGAGGGTTTGTATATATAGATGTAAGATCTCATTGAAGATTATCAGAGGTCATGGTCAAGTGAATAAAATAATATCATTCAGGTAGAGGATTTGGTTGATCATTGGAGATTGAATTGGGTTTATGTAAGAGGATTTAGTCCTCCAGTATTGAGCTTAACCGAAACTGTACTCAAGCATAGGAGATGCTATATTTTGCAGTTCAACACTTCTCCAGATTGTAGTCTGGATTTCTATGTAGTCAGTGAGTCTCCTTTTGTGTTGAGCAATGCGCTCTAGGCTATTGGCCTTCCTGCAAGTGCAGACCCCTCAGTTGTAATTCACATACTACTGCACAAGTATTATCTGACTATGGGTAGGCTTCCCATCGTAGTTTTTCCCTTTATCGGGTTTTCCACGTACAAATCTTGGTGTTGTGTGGATGGATTTTATTTTGTGATTATTGTTTATATGCTTAATTGGTTTAACTGCTATTCCAATATTTATGTTTTGGGTTCTGGTATTAAAGTTTTAAATTGCTAGTAGTTTCAGTAGTCTGTGACAACTGATTCACCCCCCCCCCCCCCCCCCCCTCTCTCAGTTGTCTTTCGATTATTTGAACTGTCTAACAAAGGTTATGGTTATGGTTAGGGTTTATATCATGGTTAGAAGTATGATTATAGTTAAGGTTATGGCTTAGGATTATTGTTAGGGATATGGTTAGGGTTGGGTTTACTTCATGTTTAGGATTAGTGTTAAGGTTAGGGCTAGGGCTAGGATTTAGGATTAGATTTTAAAGTTAGGGTTAGGATTATGTTTAGGACTAGGGTATAAATCATTATTAGGGATATAATTAGGGTTAGGGATATGTTTTTCATTATGTAAATAGGGTTAGTTTTTTAGGGTTAGGATTGTGTTTCAGGTTAGGTTTCAAGTTATGGCTATGTTATAGTTGCTATTATAGGATAATGCGTTCATAAAACTTATTATCATTTTATTATAAAATATATAAAAAAACTTCATTATTATGTACTTTTCTTATGAATTAGTTTTCATTATTTAAATATTTTTATGAGATTAATACTGTAACTTTTGTTGTAATATAATAAAGGCATTTTAAAATAGATTAAACTTTATTTTAATTAAAATAATCTTACTAATACAAATTTTAAAATAATTTAAACTTTCCTTTGATTAACATTAATTACTTTATTCTAACTCAAATCTTATAAAAATTAAGAGATAATAGAAAAATCACATGTATATATAACTTTGATTTTGATTTTTTCAATTTAGAAACATTATATTCAGACAATTTTGATTTTTTAAATTTAGAAACATTATATTTTTATGTTTACAATTTAGAAACATACAATTTTTTTTTATATTTTTAATTTTCCCAAAAATTACTGATTGCGCATGATGTGAAGCTCATATAAGTCTCTACCTTGGAAAACATCAGATATTTTAATATTCTTATTGTAGTTACTAAAAATGGATAGCCCTCTTGAAACTGGGGAAACGCCTCCATTTTCTTTCATCCTTGCTAGTTTTGCAAAGACTCCAAATAACCAAGATTCATGGTAATAAAAAAGGTCTTTTGCATGTCAAAGGTACCTAGCACAAACCAGATGCATTCCTCCTTTTTCCTGTCAATAAGGGCTTGGAAAGCTCCATGTGAAGCTAAATGAATTTATGTTTATATGATATTATTTTTTAATGTATTATATTGATTTTATTTTATTATATTATAATTAATATATTATTATATTTTAATTATTGTTATTATTATTGTCAATATTATCGCAATGAGCATTCAATAATAATAAAAATATTACTTTATAGATGAAAAATATTAATGCAATCAAATCATTCCAAATAAAGAAAAAAATCAAAATGAAAATAATTTAATGATTGGTTTTGTAAAAATGAGATACCATCAGTTATATTCATGTTCCAATAACCATTCACTCCTTGCACACCCAACCTCAATTACTAGCTCTAAAATAATCAAAAAATAAATAACTAAAAGTTCATTAATAAATTACACATTCTTTGTTGAGTGTTCAAATACTTGTTTTTGGACATTGGTATGCATTATTCATTTCTTAGATCATCTCCTTGTAGATGAGTTTTCCATGCCTTAGAGTAAATTTATACAAATTGAAAATTTGAAAGAATTAAATTTCTTTATTACATTGGTTGTTAAAACTAGACTTAAAAAACAATACCAAATTGATAACATCAAATACATTTTTTGTTGAGTGTTCAAATGAGGAGTAGAGTGCAGTTGTTATTGGACATTGGTATGCATTATTTATTTTTTATACCATCTCCTTATAGATGAGTTTTCCATGCCTTGTAGTAAATTTCTATAAATTGAAAATTTGAAAGAGTTAAATTTATTTATTACATTGGTTGTTAAAATTAGACAAAAACAATACCAAATTGATAACATCAAATACATTCCTTATTGAGTGTTCGAATAGAGTGCATTTGTTGTTGGACATTGGAATGCATTATTTTTTTTTTATGTAATCTCCTAGTAGATGAGTTTTCCATGGCTTGGAGTAAATTTCTACAAATTGAAAATTTGAAAGAGTTAAATTTACTTATTACATTGGTTGTTAAAATTAGAGTGCAGTTGTTGTTGGACATTGGTATGCATTATTCATTTTTTATATCATCTCCTTGTTGAAAGAGTTAATTTTATTTATTATATTGGTTGTTAATTTATATTCCTTGTAGTTATTGTTGTTATAGAAATAAATGATTTTTTTTTATGTATTAGAATAAGTTGTAGAAAAGTGAAAATCAAATGAATCCATATATATCATTTTCGTAATCTAAATTATTATCACAAAACCAAAAAGAAAAACCATAATAACCACAATACATAATCAACAACATAATTTATCAAAGCTATTCTTTTAATAACAACATAATAAAATGACATTTGATAATAAAATTGCCCTCAATATCCCATTTACTAGGCTCACGTAATAAATTAAAACATATCTAAATGTTCAAATAAATGCAACTCGCAAATACTATGTTGGCCTATGTAAACTGAAGCCTATGTAAATGCGAGAAATCCTCGTTTAATCCCACCTAATTTCATCTACACTTTTCTTTTTCTACTTGTGATTATGAATCTAGTATAGCGGTAGAATAGCGAAGGAAGCAAAGGAGTATGTAGACAATAAGTTTTAGAAGAATTCCATGGATGAAAAGATGTTTGTATAGGAGAATAATAGTACATGGTAATTGGTGAAGCTTTCTAAGGATATGAAACATATTAGCTACAAAATTCATATAGTTCAAGAGGTAAATTTGAGAAATACAAGGTCAAATCAGTGGTTAAGTGTTATTTCTAGGTTGAGGGAATTATTTTGAATGATATATTATCTCTCTTTTTCAAACTAACATCTATCATTAGGTTATATATTGCTTATGTGTTTAGTCTTTAGGTTTAAGAAATGGGAACTTTTAAATAAAAAGGATTTGGAGGAGGAATTCTGCATTTCTAGCTAGAGCACTTTGAGGTAAAGTGTATATAATGATTGGTTTGTATGTTAAAGAAGTATCTTTTTGTTCTAGAATAATTTTTCATGATATGATAATAGAATTTTGATATGTATTTTTTGAATTTAGAGTATGTTAAAGTTGAGTAAAATTGTTGTGTTTACTTTTAATAAGACAATGATTATTTTAGTAATATTTGTCTATAAGTTAATGAAATGGTATCATTCAATAATCTAGTAAGAATATAATTAGGGGTCTTAAATATGTTGGATAAAAGATCAGTATCTAATCCAATTTATAATCATCAAAGCTTTATTCATGCTATGATAGAAATTGTTGAGATATGGGCTTAGAGTACTACAATATGAAAACTTAAAATATACATAAATCTAATATGAAAACTTAAATATACATAAATCCAATTTATAATCATCAAAGCTCTATTCAACTTCTCTATGATGATTAAATCATCCATTTTAACATTCTTGACAATAACAACTTATATGAACTTAGCATAATAATAAAATAAAGGAAAAATCACTATAAAATAATAGCAACAAAGTGGCATAAAACAACAACCATAAAAAGATCATCCCACAACACACAATTTATGTGGAGAAACCCTTTTGAAAAACAAATCCACCAAGAAGAGAGGGAAATCATCTATTATCTTCAAATTAAAAATTAAAATACATTCACTCCGATGACTTCAATCCAACAACATCAACTCTATATAGATTTTTCACTCTAGCTTGTCATATTCTTATATTTATACTATCATTATCCCTATTTAAATAGTAGTTTCACCCTCTAAAAGGGGAAACCAAGTTGGATAACATTGTTGGAATGCAATGATACCGGAAGCAAACTGAGAGGGGGAGGGGGGGTGGGGTGAATTAGTTTACTAACAATAACAACAATTAATTCAATTATAAACATTAAATCGGAGCACAACCCAATGAATATAACATGAAAGCACAACACACATAACACCAATATTTTGACGTGGAAAACCCAGAAAGGGAAAAACCATGATGGGAAACCCTACCCACAATTAGATGAATACTCTGCAGTAGTATTGCTAATAATTACAAAGGGGTATGTACATGCAGAAAGACCAACAACCTAGAGCGCACTACTCATCACAAAGGGAAGTCTCACTGACTTACAAAAACAACAGACTACAATCCAAAAAATAATGAACTATTAAAGTAGCATCTACTAATTCCTGATATAGTTCCGGTTAAGCAGTGATGTCTTCTCTGCAATACAAAACCTTTCCAACCTTCACCTAAATGATATGACTTTATTCTCACTTAATTATTTCTCTGATAATGCAGACTTAACCAGCCATAACCATCGATCTCTACATATACAAATTACATGAATAAGTCACCTATAAATACAGATCATCAACCTTATTGACAAGGTCGGCTAAACCCTAAACCCATAAACCCATAATTACAAAAATTACATCACATGATACCACTGGGCCAATATTATGATTTACATTACATAGCATGGACCTAAATCAAGTAACCAAACAATTATATCCATCGAGGATTCCGCTAAGACTAAAATCCAACATGCTTCACTTGTCGGTAGAAACCCTCAATGGAAGTTTAACTGGATCCAAATAGGACCACCATAATAGCACACCATCTAACATGAAAGAAATTGATTCCATAAGACGGACCCAAAATTGACTGACCAAGTCACCAAAATAGTATATCGGTAAGGCTAACTGGGAACGCCAGAAGCCAGTAAAGCCAAAAGCTACCCGAGAAAGCTAAGAACAAGCCAGTAACTGGAAATACCAAAAGCGATAATGAAACCATGAAACCACCAAAATATAGCTGTAATGGTGGGAAAACGATGAGTGATAGATCAAGAGGAAAACTAACCCTTTCCCTTAAAGAGAGATGAGAGTTTCACTATTGATTATCTTTCAAGCACTTTTCACCATTACATTAGGAAGATAAAGGATAATTCACTAGATTCAATCTCCACACAAAGATGATAGATTGAATTCTGAATGAATTAAGAATGTTAGGATGATCCCTTCTTCGTTTGTTTGATTTAAAAAGGAAATTGATTGAATTATGTAGTGCAAAAGTGACAAAGAATCGATTATAACTTGAGATCGGAATATGGGATGAATCTATACACTTGGATTTGATAGTAAAATGTCAAGACAAAGTCGCCCTATGAATTTAACAAAACGTTGTCTAGACCATGGCGGGAATGTACACGGTCCTCCGAAAAATCCGCGAAACGAAAAGGATTTTTCCGCCTCTGCAAATGAAGCCTGAATTAGAAATTATAGTTGCCCACTTGCCATCTACACATAGAAAAAATAGGGAAACATGTTGGGATTGGGGGTTTGCCTTTAGGTCAAACCCTAGTTTTGGAATTAACCAAGTAATGAAAGAAAGTACTTGCAAGAAGATGTAAATGAAAGACGGAATTGTAAATCACCTCAAGGGAGGTTGTAGTAGCAATGTTGATACAAATGATTGTATGAAATTGTATGTTAAAATCAATCTCCTCTTCAATGGTTGAATCCTTGACTTGAATGCAACACCTAGCCTTGAAGAGAGACTTGAGAATGTTTGAATGCTCTTGATCGCTTATGACCTTATCGAAATTCGACCTATTGAACTTATGCAATTTCTACTTATGAAAATGAGAGGACAAATTCCCCTTAAATACATGTTGGTGGATTTGAATTTCGTCATGAGATGCCATCGGGGAGATTTCCCGCTCACTGCACAACCCATAATGCATGCTCTAGAAAGATCCTGCCCCAAAATAAGGCAGAGAAAGGGGTGCCATGCCCCTGTCCTACCTCTTTCTCGAGGGCAGAGTGTAGATAGAGTGATGTAGAGGCCAAGGAAGAAGCTTTTTTTGCAAGACGAGCACTCTCCAGTCTCCGATCAGGCTAGAGGATTCGAGTTCACATGTGTGAGGACCCTAATGCAGTCATAAATTGCTAGGGTGGCAATTTTATGACACTACATTTAGGGTGGCTAGAGTTAGGATCTTACGACTTCGATTGACAAAGTAAAAGGGAAGATCGAGAAAGGGAGAACCATGACTACAAGTAGCAAAGTTCCTTTCACTATCTGTCATGAAAGAAAGGATACTAAAGATCACAAAGAAAAAACAAAGTTCACTAAGTAATTCTAAGTATCACAAGAAGGAAAGTATGAGCGGAGTGTATGCCCCCACGTTAAAGTGATCGCACGCGCCTTATCGAGAGTGATTGCTTTAAGGTAGGATACACCCAAGAGAAAGAGAAGAGAGGGAGCACGTTATTGCAAGGATTTAGCCCCCAATCGAGGTATAAACCCAAGGATAATGAACATAACACACAAGGTAGTGTCGCTTTCCTCGAGGTCAGTATGTTGAATGATAACTCATGTATATCATGTATGTATATGCATATAATAATCTTCATTCCCCAAAGAAGGACACTACCTTAGAAGAAAGGGAAGAGAGGATTTTTTTTGAGTTAACATGAAAGAGATCAAGAGAAGATCTCAATTCTTTGCATCGTCCTCAAGTAGATATTAAGGGAACAATAGAAGAATAGGGATACACATAGAAGAATGGTCACAAAAGAGAAAGAAAAGAGAGAGAAAGATCTGCACTGCTAATATTACTAATCTACCATGACATTTGCCTCCCAATCTTGCTGATCACTATTTCGGGAAGGCAAGAAACATGCCAAAGGAGTGACATTGAGCACAACAGATGGAGTTGTCACAAGATCCAAACAAGGACTATGCTCATGTTGTAAGTCACTTTGTTTGATTCTAGGAGCTAGGATGAAAGTTTGTGAAAACTCATGCGATAAGTGTTTGTCCACGTCAACATACTCATACTCACTATCAAAAGCATTAGGAGTTGTATTTCTATTATGAATAAAATTTTCACCCATTCCTTCATCAAAGTTTAAAGCAAGAGGAGCAAGAAAACGAATAGGAGTAAAACCATCACATGTTTTATGCAACTTATGAATTGGAGATGTTGGTTGAACATCTTGCTTAGGAGAAAAGGGAATCATGTCAACTATTGGAGTCTGAATAGATTGAGTACTTTGAGGGATAGCTTCACGAGCTCGAACACGACGTCTTCATTGGCGTTCTCTCACACAATGATTCCGTCAAGTCTTAGTAGAAGGCTGAGAAGGAGGAGGAACCTTTGAAGAAGTAAGAATGGTTTTCTCCTTTATAGTGGAAGGTTTAGGTTGAGGTATTTTTGGTTGGAAAAGAGGAGAAGCATGCCTCTTCTCTCAATAAGAGGAAGGAGGTGGAACTGCACCATAGAAAGGAGGAATATTAGGTGTAGGAAGGAGACCAAGTCCATCATGGGAAGGAGGGATAGATCTAACCTTGGGAATAATATTGGTGTTCTCCGTAAGAGAAGGTAAAATCACATCCATAGGAGTAGTTTGACTATTTTCCTTAGAAGGAAGATTAGTTCTATTCAAGAGGGGAAGAACCTCATCTTAAAGAATAATAGGAATGTCAAGTGTTGGTGATCTAGGTTGACTTAAGGATAATATCATATCATTATTCCATTTTTGATAAGATTTAAATTGAGCATCGTTCCTTGATGGAAGAGATTGAAATTATTGAGGCCAAAAGAGATCAATAGGAACACCGAGGATTCTTTCGAATGGACAAAATAAGCTATGGTTCATAGTTATGATTTATCCATTGTGAGGAAATTTAAGACACTTGTGGATTGGAGAAGCAATATCCTTCATGGAAGATAGCCAAGGATAGCCCAACTTCACACGGAATTTCTTAGAGGAAGGTATGATAACAAAGTGAACATCCATGGATTTATTATGGACTTCAACAAGAAGGGTGATAGAACCAATGGTAGGATAAGATAAGACATCAAATAACTTCACAATAACATTAGAAGCATCATATAGTGGTTTATTCAATCATAAAGTGAAAAGATACTCTTCAGTTATGACATTAACCATTCAAGAGGATCAATTAGGGCACCACGACAAGGGATATCCTTAACCTTTGCTACTATGTATAAAGGGCTATCAGGTGCTCTAATGGTCTCACTAGGGTCAAATTTAATACAAGGATCCTTAGGTGTATCTTGTTTTTCTACCATATTAACCAAATTTGGAGCCATACAGATGAGTGTTTCAGAAGAGAGAGAATTAGGCACAATCTCAATAATGTTAGAGGTATGAGATGGCAAGGGATCAGTGAAAATCTTAAGATTTTGATTAGGAGGAGCAACTAATTTATTCCCTTTATCATTCACACCTGCCACAAATATAGTATTATTATCAATAAAGTCTTGAACCTTATGTTTCAATGCAAAACATTTCTCAGTATCATGACCAGGTTGACGATGAAATTGGCAAAAGGAATTGTTATCAAAATGAGGAGATGTAAGTTTGGAAGGATCAACTTGTTTTATAGGAGGAAGTTTGATAACATTTCTATGCAAAATTGAGACATAATACTATGCAAAGATTCATTCAAAGGAGTAAACTATCTTTGTCTTTGGAAAAATTTAGAAATAGGAGGCACACCTGTTGTAGCATTCACATGGTTGTTGTTGATTGGATCATTGAGCTTGATGAATCTTTTGTTGGTTTGAACTTTGCAAACGGTTGTTGAACACTCTCCCCCTTATCACTCGGAGCCATAAGAGTGGATTGCTCCATTTGACTCACAACCAGTTGATAATTTTGGAGTGTTGTGCACAATTGCGGAAAGGAAGTGAACTCAGATAAAATAAGCTTTTCCCTGATATCTTTTTGTAAATTAGAAATAAAAATTCTTTGAATATCATTATCAGGCACATGAGAAGAAATTTGAGCACACAAATGCTTAAATATCTACCAATGAAATCAGTCACTTTCTCTTTAACACCTTGATTACAATGCATTAAATCAGTCAAAGTGATTTTAGGACCAATGTTGTTTTGAAATTGTTGGATGAAAGCATTTGCCAGTTGTTGAAAGGAAGTGATATAATAAGAAGGCAAAGAGCAATACCATTGTAAATCCTTATCTTTTAGCGTTCTTGTAAACAATTTTGCAAGCAATCTTTGATCATAAGCAAAATCAGTACACAAGGTTTGAAATGTTTTGACATGCATAAGAGGATCACCTTTTCCATTATAGAGTTCCAATTGAGGGATCTCAACATGTTTAGGTGGCATGACTTTAACAATATCAAGAGAAAGTGGGCTCGCAACATCAAAGGTGGGCAAACTAAACTTGGATTGACTCATGGAAGCAATTTGTTGTTGTAGGGAAGACAC
The DNA here is from genome assembly GCF_030272615.1 of Cryptomeria japonica. Taxonomy (NCBI): domain Eukaryota; kingdom Viridiplantae; phylum Streptophyta; class Pinopsida; order Cupressales; family Cupressaceae; genus Cryptomeria; species Cryptomeria japonica. The sequence goes on along the minus strand of NC_081414.1, from coordinate 747,723,501 downwards.
AGTTTGGGCAAGATTGTTGATTGTCATTTCGGTAGAATAATTTATGTTAGACATAGGTGATTGAGAAGATGGTGTGATGTTGTTGAAAGAAGGCATGGGTTGAGAATAAGGTGGTGGGACACTATGGTAAGTAGGCATTGGTGATGATTGGGTAGGAAAAGGGACACTTAAAGGGGGAATAAAGTTGTTGAAGGAATTTCCCCCTTGTGTCACACTAATTGGTTGAGGAATAGTAGGAATACTCATGGAAGACATAGGTAATGATGAAGGATGAAATGAAGAAGAGGGATTGCCCCCATGACCTATGGTTGTAGGAATTCCATTTTGAGTTGAAGTATCCTTGATGTTGGAGGTGAAAGTAGGAATACTAGTCATAGGATTGGTCAAAGGAATAGAGAAATTATCTTGTGTTGAAGGTTGTGAGTAACCTAGGGTTTCGACACAACTCTTGATATGAATGACATTAGAATCAACAATATGTGCAATGCCACACAATATATCAATTCCATTCTTATCACTTTGAAGCATGCATTTAAGACCTTCAATTCTATTTCTCATTAATTTGCATTTCATTTGACATTTTTGAAAATCAAAATTCAAATCAAATTACATTTCTTGCTAATTTCCTATAGCACACATAATTTTTCCTAACTTCCACTTACTCTGAGTCTAACTCTCAATCACTTTTTTTTGACTAATAAATCAATTCAACTAACTAATCAATCAAATTAGTATTCTAATTAGTTAATTAATCAATCAACGTTGTCTAACTTCCAATCAATTCCCTTAACTTCTTAATCAATTTAGTTGATCTCTCAATCAAACCTAGTAAGCATAAGCAATTCTCTCCCACCAAATTGTCACCTGAATCTCAACTGAACTGATAAAATCAATTCTCAAATGTACTTCAACCTTCCAAACAATCCTGCCAGAATCTATAAATTTATCATCAATTTCCCTTTTCCAACAACCACTACCTTCGAATTTTTGTGTTCATATCCTGCAAGTTTTTATAGCACAACTCTGAGAGCCTAATGCAGAGTAGGGGAAGGTACCAAAAACACACTAACAAAAAAATTCCATCTCAACACAATGACTACCCAAGCATGGAGATCTTTCTCCCAACTCACCTAACAACCTTGAGCCCTTAAGGAATAGGTCACATAGCACATTTTTAAGGTTATGGTTTCAAACTCTTGTCTCACTTTCATAGTTGACTTCACAAGGTTTGTAACAACTTATCTAGCCCAACCAATCAAGGGTTTCAGACTTTTAGACCCTTAACTCCAATAGTTCCTTCACAACCTAATAATCAACATGTAGCCCTTGATTTCTCCTAAACCATGGATAACCTCTAGTTCTGACTGATATCAACCAAAGGGAAATATTTTTGAATACCCTTTTAGGCCTTCCACAACATATTCCAACCTTTCCTAGAGGTGTTTTGTAACAAAGGTCCAAAAGTGGTTTGCAACTTCTGTAATTAGGCCTAATTAGGTCACTTTTATAAAACAAGTACTCTAAATATTCACTACAAACACCAAAAATATTCATGAACAGTTCACACTTGCCATGTGGGGTTAGATTATGTAGTTTATTCCAATAGTTCAATTCAATTTGTTGTTACTTTACCAAACTCTCATCTAACCTAGCTTATAACATGTATATATCAAGTTGGGATTGCACAAACCCATGCAAACTCCATCCCTTACTCTCAAAAACACCATGAACAATGAAAAAAAATGAAAAAAATTCATTTCACCAAGTGTGACAATATTTTCATCGATGGAATGGCTTGCAAAACATATTTTTTTCCCCCACCCTTTGAAACCCTAGGTAAACATGTAGTTTGCATAAAAATGCCTCTAAATCCCTTCAAACTTAATAGAACTTGATGCCACCACCACCAAGTGGAAGCTAACTCACTCTATTCAATAATGTAAGTCTCATGTCCGTATCACACTGTACAGGGCCATGCAAACCTCGAGATCAACAATAGACATAGTAAATTCACATGAAAACAGAGTTGAATCTTATTGCTTGATAAACCAGTTTTAACAACAACCTTTTCCTCGAGGTTTGGGAGGATTATTTAACATTTTTACATGAATTCCAATGGTCTCTAGCTGAAAACATGAGTGTTCATCTTCCCCTTCTAACTAAAATTTTCATTGTTGCAAAAGCAAATTTACAACATTTTAAAAAAAGTTGACAACATTAACCAACCTGACTCCAAATGACTCAAAGACATCAAAAAATGGTCCTAATGGAATAAAAATATGACTTGAACCTACCAAAAGACCTTGACACATATTCACATCGAATCGTCACTGTTCTAGGTGCTCCTACACCATACACTCAACCTAAAAAAAGCTCATGTCCCATCAAGGTTGTATTGCAGTAGATTATGCTTCTTCACATCATGTATTTGGTCTTCAAATGCTCCTCCATCGGGTTATCCCTTCCACTCGATCATGTACTAAAAATTTGCATCATCCTTTACCCTTTTGAACTTGCTTTCACCTTGCCATTGTCTTATCCTTGCAAATTGATCTGTTAGCTTCCTTCTACCCTATTCCTCATCAAAATTGGATGTTTATCTTGTCTTCATACCTACAAACAAGTCTTTATCAGATGTCCCATGAATGTCCTTCTTCCTTACCCTTGCTGCATATTCAAACTCATCCATTTGGTTTTGCCAAACAACCTTGTTCATTTCACTACTTGCCTTCACATCTACTTTTAGGTTCTCTATCTTTAGGAACCCTTTGTAATTAGGTCCACAAACCTCTATCACTAAGACCTTTGTACTATAAGGTATACCATCTCTTTTCTATTAGACTCTTGCTTCCTACCAAAATCTTACCCAATTAGTGGACAAAGTATATTTCCTACCATAACCTCTCTAGGTCAATCTTCCCTTTCCTCTGTCACCAGGGTCTCTGCCCCAAGAATATCTATCTCCTCATAGTTATTAAAAATTGTGTTGTCATATTTACATACTTCTTGTTCCAACAATGGACAAAGAATTGTTTCTAGCTCAATCTCATCATGCTTTTCTAAGCAATCTTACCTCTCTACAACCACTTCATCCTTTGTCTTCTCTTGAACTGCATTTAACATCTTCCCATCATCTTCACCTTTGCCTTCCAACACTGAATCAATCTTCAAGCTTACTGTCCCAATACCTTTTTCATTTGCAATTGCTATACACCCTTCTTGTTTATCTTCCACAAGATCCATAAATTCTTTCTTACCCAACATGATCACCCTCGCTGCCTTACTCTGTCCTTTATCCTCTTCCACCAATGGAGTCAATGTAAAAGAGATTCCATCCTTCCCAATCTGATAGGTGTTATTCCTTCCATCATATAAGGAATATCTTTCAAATTGCCATGGTCTCCCTAGTAATAAATGACACACACTCATATGTATCATATCACACAATATGTTATCCTTGTAGTCACCAATATGAAACTCAACAACATATTTCTCCTTAACCAAAATAGAATGTTCATTATCCAACCAAGAAACATTATAGGGTGTTTCATGAGGTATCCTTGCCAGATTCAATTTATCAACCATTTCTTGTGACACCATGTTATCTATACTACTAGAGTCTACTAGTACCTTACATACCTTTCCATTGCACTTTGAGGCAGTTTTAAAAAGTGCTCTTATTCGTATCATCTCCTTCTCTTCAATCAATTCCTTAACCAAGGTATTCCCTTTAGGCATCTTGTCCCTTCAACTTCAAAATGCAACTTTGCACCCTCAAAAGATCTACTTCCTAAGATTTGATACCACTTAATCCAGAGAAGGGGAAGGTACCAAAAAAACACTAACAAGAAACTTCCATCTCAACACAATGACTACCCAAACATGAAGATCTTTCTCCCAACTCACCTAACAACCTTGAGCCCTTAAGGCATAGGTCACATAGCACATTTTTGGGGTTATGGTTTTAAACACTTGTCCCACTGTCATAGCTGAATTCATAGGGTTTGTAACAGTGACTTATTTATCCCAGCCAAAGAAGGGATTTAGAATTTTAGAACCCTAACTCCAATAGTTCCTTCACAACCTAGTAACCGTCTTGTAGCCTTGATTGTTGCTAAACTAGGTATAACTTCTAGTGTCTGTCTAACATCAACCAACGGGTAGTAGTTTTGAATAACCTTTTAGGCCTTCTGCATCATATTCCAACCTTTCCTAGAGGTATTTTGTAACAGTAGGTCTAAAAGTGGTTTGCAACTTCTGCAATTAGGCCTAATTAGGCCACTTTTATAAAACAAGCACCCTAAATCTTCACTCCAAACACAAAAAATCTTCATGAATAGTTCACACTTTCCATATAGGGTCAAATTATGTAGTTTATTCCAACAATTCAAGTCAATTTGTTGTTACTTTACCAAACCCTCATCTAAACTAGCTTAGAACATGTAGATACCAAGCTAGGGCTCATACAAACCCATACAAACTCTATTCCCCTGCTCCCAAAATCACCATGAACAATGAAAAAACATGAAAACTATCCATTTCACTATCACAATAATTTTACCAGTGGAATGGCTTGCAAACCATATTTTTGTTCCCAACCCTTTGAAACCCTAGGTAAATAGGCAGTCTGCAGAAAAATGCCTCTAAATCCCTTCAAACTTAATGAAAATTGATGCCACCACCACCAAATGGAAGATAACCCACTCCTCTATTTAATCATGTAAGTGTCATGTCCATACCACACTGTACGAGGCCATGTAGACCTTGGGAACAACAATAGACACAATAAACTGATAGGAAAACAGAGTTCAATCTTATTGCTTAATCAACCAGTTTTAAGAACAACCTTTTCCTCGAGGTTTGGGAGGCTTATTTTACATTTTTACATGAATTCCAATTGTCTCTAAGTGTAATTAAAAAATATGTTTGTTCATCTTCCCCTTCTAACTAAAATTACCATTGTTGCAAAATCAACTTTACAACATTATTAACAAAGTTGAAAACATTAACCAAATTGAATCCAAATGACTCAAATACATCAAAAAATGGTCCTAATGGACCTTATTACATCAAAATATGACTTGACCCTACGAAAAGACCTTGAACCATATTCACATCAAATTGTTACCATTCTAGGGGCTCCTACACTAGAGCTGACATCACACAAGGACTAGAAGAACAATAGGAGTCTCAATGCTCGTGATCAATAATAGAATTCATTCATTTTGTTTAAATTATTTGTTGATTTAAGTAGTATACTCTTATTGGTTTGCATTTTGTAATTTTATAATAGAGCTTGGTTTAGTGGTTACTTAGCATAATCTATTATTCTCATGTTCTCTAATTTTGTAGACAACTATAATGTTAAGGGTTTTTAAGTTTATGGTGGTTTAACTAATACGAGAGATGTTAACCTTAAGTAAGATAGTGCACATAGAAGGATGAGAGCCATGGAATATATTATATAGGTCAAGAGAAGAAGGTCTATCAATGGTTCGGTGTAGTTTGAAATGACTGATTACATGTGGTCACTATTTCAGCTAGAGTGACTTATAAGGTGCATACTCAATCCTATTTTGGAGGATACTCGACTTCAATGTTTGTGTTCTAGTAATAGTTTAAGGCTAGGTAAAGCTATAAGTCTATGTGATATTTAGTGTGTCATCTTGTCTTGGAGTTCTTATCTTTTATATTTGGGTATGATGGAAGATGAGATAGTTATGGTCAAAGTGATGGTCACTAGGAAGTTCTTATAAATATTCTATGAAATAATGGAGTCAATTGGTATAATATTGTTATACCATTGCTAGATATTTTATATTTTTTTGGATCATAATTTTTCTCTTGGAAGGTATATAAAAAGTGGGATAATGTTGGGATTAGGTGTGTTAGACACCTTGATAGTCCTAGTATTTTAATTATTTATATTTTATAATATTTTATGCGTCTAAATAAAAAAGGGTGTCTCACTTTGGTATCTATTTATCCATGTGTATTATATTGTATGAAATATGTATAAGAATATGTAAGATCACTCTACTATGTAAGATGTGCAACATCATATATGACACTATAATTGTGTAAGAAATTCTATAACACAATAAGAGTACAATTTTAGGGAGTTAAGAAGTGGTTTATGAATCTTTACCGACTTATGATGCATGCTATGAAAGATCCCAAAGAATCATTCTAAAAAGGTTAAAAGACAAATATTTTGCCAAAATTGAATTTGGGTCATGATAATTATTAACATGTGGTATTTTAGGGCCTTGTTTGGGCCCTATGATGATGTTTTTTGTTGTGATTTATAGGCCTCCTTGAATTTATATAGAGGGATTGATATGGAGGCATTGCTAGATGTATTTTGTAGGAACGAACTATTGGAATTCCTCTAGAGTAGCATGATGTTAGTTTCTCCATGTTAAAGATTTTATAATTATATATTTTGAATCGTGGAGAACAAGGGGCTCACCAAGGGTTCTAGCTATGGAGGGGATTATTTGCACCCACCCCATAGTATAGCTATAAGTCAACACTTATAATTACACTATGAGACGGGTACAAATAATCCCCCCATAGATGGCACGATTATAATTCGAGAAACTCTAACATTATCAAAGAGTATAACAAGACAATATTTATAAATATAACCTAATCAACATGGGTTTTATGGCACATGGCCTAACATGTATGGAAACCTATATTTTTCATATTGACAACGTTAGTATGTACCTACGCTATTTTAATTGAACCCATCTGTTATGAGTCAACTGACTCGGGTAGAACCCAATCAGAGTTTACAGATAGGGTTTGCTAGGATTACAGCTCGAATATCGTTGTAATTTATTATAACTATTTTAATCCATTCTGAGCTTGGAAAAGCATTAGTGTTGGAGTTTCTACGGCGAATTTTAGTAAGGAATTGCATTTTGTTGGCCATGCAATTAGAGATGGGCACTTAAATTTGACAGTTCTAAATTAAATCAACGAAGAGATAAGTTATTTTTTTTAATATTTAGATCTTAATTTTCTTGTGAAAAAATATCAATTTTAATCCTGATTTCATATCAAATCATAATTCAGATCTTAATAAAGAAGACATATTAATGATCGCCATCAAATCTATTCACTCTAAGCTATCTCATAAGTCAATTGGCCAGTACTTGCCTAGTTAATTTGTAGTTGAAATAGTAATTTATTAATTTTAATTAATATATTGTTGAATTTAATTTAATTTATTTTATATTATTTATCTTTCTTGTTAATTATTTTGTTTTATATTATTTATCTTTCTACAATTGTGTCATCTTAGCTGCATTAACTCTAATCATAATATTAACCTAACCTTAATACTAATTAAACCCTAATGCTATAATCCCATTTTAAATCTTAGGAACACCAACTCCAATCCTAATTGAGCCCTATTATTAACTCTAACCCTAATATTTTTAATTAAACATTTTTAATTATTATAATAGAAAAACAAGAACATTAATTTACAATATAAGATAGTATATCATAAAAGATAATATAATAAACAATTTTCTATTGTAATAATTTTTCTTCATAATTTTCTCTTAAATATACATGTTAAGATAAATTGAAAAATATGTCAAAATATATTATAGTGTAAAAATTTATTTTTCTTCATAATTTTCTCTTAGATATACATGCTAAGATAAATTGAAAAATATGTCAAAATATATTATAGTGTAAAAATTTAATGTTATTTATAATGTCAAATATAAATTAAAAATAAGACCTTTTAATGAATAATAATAATAGCAATCTAAACAAAATCACTCCATCAAACAATTAATAGTTTTATTAATATATAAACAATAAACAATTAATAATTTTGAATAAAGCAAATCTATCCGCCTCCAGAAAGTTTAAGAAAACGACATCAAACTTTTCCTAAATTTACCTATATTTCTGGCTATATAGTTGCCACTAAATCCATTTATTTTGGATTTCCTAAAAATCCGCTCTATTATTATCACTATTTTTTCAATTTGTATCCACCAATATATTATTTTACATATATCTTAAACCATTACACTTCTTTTATAACCTTATTTTAATTATAAATGAGGTATGTTAAATTTTATGCATTCAAACTCTTCCTTAGAGTTAAAATTAAGGGTAATTTGGAAGGGTACCAGTAGTGGACATAGCTTACTTCGCGCACATAGAACTCTCAAACGGTATGTCAGATTTCAATTTTTTTTTTTTTTTTTTTTGTGGATCCAACTTCTGGGTAGTGACGATGCACGCTGTGGAAATAGTTATGTGTCAAAAGGTCAAAAAGTGGTCATTTCAAAGTGACCACCCATTCATGAACTCCTTTGCACCAAAAGTAGATAACTCAAAATTTGCAATAGTAGTCGACAAATGCTCCAGTAGTAGATCACATTTTTTGACATTTTTTTTACTATAATTAGCCCATTTGTGCACCGCTACTGACCCGTTTGTGCACCACTACTGGGACATTTGTGCAAAATTATCCACTATTGGTACATGTGATATTCATTAATGAACTTTCCATTATCAATTTGTTGGCTTCCTTTGCAATAGTACTGGGGGGTTGGTGTTGGTGTTGAAAATAAGCCACACCTGGACCGATGATGGACTGGTCCAAGAGAGGTAGTAGGTCAGTGGTAGAGCACTCCAGCAATGTATGGAAGGTTCTAGCTGGTCCATGTCTCAACATGGTATCGATGGACTGGTCCAAGAAGGACCAGTAGCTCAGTGGTAACTACTGATTATCTTTCTTAAAAATAGTTTTTGCTATATTTCATATAAAATTATAAAGTATAAAAATCAAATCTACAAAATATGATAGTTTTTATGAGAGTTTTTAGGTTTTAACAGATGGTATTATGAAGATTGGAATGATAAAAAATGTCTAAAAATCTATGACATTTTAACTGAAGTTAATCGGTTCATTTGTCTGGCCTAAAAATAGTTTTGGCTCTTCTTCATATAAAATGATACAGGTGTAAAAATATAAATCTGCACAGCTTGATGGTTTTTCGTCACACTTTTTAAGTTTTACAGCATTGTGGAGATGTATTATGAAATTTGGAATGCTGAAAATTGTCTAAACATCCAGTACAGAAGGTACAGAAGTTTTTTTTGTAGAGATTATATCCAAAAGAAAATGGTCATTAAACCCTTAATAGTATTTCCTAATACCATAACTTGTGTGACTTAAGATAATTCAAGCATGCTTTCATGTGAAAGGATAAATTGTAAAATTAAATATCAATTTAGTAATCCCATTAATACCATTTTGTTTTCCTTTCCAATAATATGAAAAATTTACAGTCCTCTTTTAATAAAGCACTTTGATTGCTGTCAAACATCTGCATCAAATTGACAACAGGATTTCTTCACAGCTCTTTGATGTCTACAGATCGCCAGTTTTCCGTATTCATTTAGGACATCCACCGCCTTTGCCTTTACCACTCTGTCCTCGTTTGTCTAAACTCTATACTGCATTTAATTTACATTCGTAGATATCTTGATTGTATTTATCTAAAAGACTCTATCAATTTTCATTAATCTATCTTAAATTCTTATTAAAATAGGTGGATGTTGAAATCGCCAAAGTTATTCTGGTTTCAAAACAGACCTTTCCTACAGCGTGATAGCAACGTGTTAGTCAATAGCTCTGTACTGTCGTTTTGGAACTAGAATAGACTCTTGTCGTTTCATATTTATATCTTGTAGGTAAGATATTTATGTTAGTAGTTCTCACAGTTGTAATATTTATGATTTTAATTTAATGATGAATATTATTTAAATAAATTAAATATATTTCTTTCACAATAATAAAGTAATAAATTTCAATTTTATTTCTAATTCATTTGTTTTTTTTAAACTGATATTTTCCTTGTCAACAAATTGAAGTATATTTTAATTATTCAAATACATAATATATATGATATTAATTGAACAAATCAAGCATTGTTATAATGATGCTCTTACCTTTAAATATGGGACAACATGTGATGAAATCCGTAGAGACTTCTTCTCATCATTTGCTAGGAATAATGAAGGGATTCAAAAAAGGAAGTGTCTTGAGTATCTTCTCTTCATTCTTTTTTTACATATCAAATTGTAGACAACTAAAATCAATTAAATTAAAATTTAAATAATTTAAGCCTTTCCACATAATTAATTGAATTAATTGTGTTGGTCTTTATTCCTCTTAAAATTAATTAAATCTTATTTAATTAATTTTATCATTGCAACCTTATAATTAATTTATCAAAAAATAATTATTCCCCATTCTTCTAAAATCATTTCAAATATAATTTATTTCTTCTAAACCTTTCTTAGTTAATTAACTTCAATTAACTAAGCTAGTAATGTGATTCCTACAAATCACTTCTTATAATCCTCACTTAGTCTAATTAATTCTTCCATAATCATGCTTATCATTATCCTCCAATTTTAAATTCCTCCACTCATTCTCTCTCCTTATGTCACATCCTCCTAACTTTCCCACTTGCACTTTAATAACTCATTAGGCCACCTAATCAATCTCCTTAATCATTTGCACATTCTTAATCACCTTGATCCTTTCAAAGAAATTCAAATTCTTTGAATCTCTCCATGCATCCTCTTCCCAAGGAATTTTTAATTCCTTTTCTCATTTAGTCTTCCCACACATCCTCTTATTTTAGAATTTTTAATTCCTCCTCCCTTCCCTCAAGAAATTTTATATTCCTTTTCTCTTCCCAATGTATTTGGGAGCTCTTCCTCATGTACCTTGAGAGGTGTGGAGACAAGAAATGTCTTTATGACAAATCTCTTGGTCTCCACACCTTGTTCTCTCAATCCTCTCCTCCGTTTCAAATCAATCTCAACCCTTCATCCCAAATTAATCTTGGCCCTTCATTTGGACCTCTTCCAATATATAAATTGGAGTCTCCTCTCCTCACAAATCATCCACTTTTCATAAATTCTTATGTCGTCCATTTGAGATCCAAAGTCATCCATGGTACCCTCATAATGTCAAAATCCCATCTAAGCCATATCCATCTCATCCACACTTATCCTTTAATACAATTCAATCTTGTTGTGTAGTGGAGAGCATTCCACATCCCATCTTGGAGCCAATCCAATCAAGTGGAGAAGAGGCGCATTCTTCATTTCACCTAAGGCTCAATCCGAGGGAGGAGAAGAAGGTATAAGAGTTCTCATTTGCATTGTCTCAAGATTTTATATGTTTTTATGAATATTCTATGCATTTGGATTCTCTAACCATTTTCTCATCTCCACAAACATTTTAGATAGCATATTGGCCATAGTATTGTCCTTCCCCTTTTTATATAATATACAGAATTCATACCACACATCTTAGTGATGCATTTTTATTTCTCTAAAGAAGATAACCATGATCGATTTTGACTTTGAGATGTCTACTCATTAGGTACAACCTTCATTATTTTACTATATGAATAATAGATCACATTTCTTTCTCAAAAAAGGATTTGAGTTGATTCTTACTCTTCAACTGATGGTTCTAAAAAGAAATGGGCCTCTAGTAGTTGCATGAGAATTAATCTTATACCATTTCCTAAAATATCACACTCAATAGTAAAATACTTAGTAAAGTCTAAAGTGGCTAGAACTAGAGTGGTACACATAGCCTCTTTTTTTACATTCAAAAGCATCCTTCTTCAATAGAGTTATAGGGGGTGCTACCTTGCAATCAATATTATTTATAGATCCTCTATACTAAGTAGTGTGTCCTAGGAAACCCCTCAAGTTCACAATGGTTTAAAGAATAGACCACTCTACCATATCCTTTGTTTTTTAGAACCAACATGTACTCCTTTATATGACACCATGTGACGCAATCAATTTTCCTCATTGAGTCCAAAACCACACTTGGAAGGTTTACATAAAGTTGTAGATATTTTTGAGAACATGTAACAATCGATCTGCATGATGTAAACCTCAAAGTGGCTTCAAGATAAAATTAATCAAAACAAGAAATATAGATGGAGAATTAGTATAACCCAATGATATCACTGGAAACTTATTATGACCTGAGTTATGAATCCTAAATGATGTCTTAGGAGCATCTTCTTCCTTCATCCAAACATGTTGATAAATTGACTTAAGGCATTTTTTTATTAAAAATATAGCTTCATTTAATTCATCTAGAAAATTACTAATGCTTAGAATGGGAAATTTATTGTTGGTGGTGTACATGTTTAGAACTATATAGTCCAGAATTGATGGTGAAAAGAATCCCATGTAGCTTACTATATTTTACACAATAACATCACTTTATATCATTAAAGAGAATCAAAGTTTAGCAATAGCTCATGCACATCATATATAAATCTTAGGAGTTTTGCGTTAGGATTGAGGTGCCATCTACCTTGTAAATTCTATTACATGGTTCCAACATCCTTCGAAAGTGTCCTAAAGCACTTAGGATGTGTAGAGAAAATATTTTGTAATATTTATTTGCCAACATTATTTGTAATGCATTCATAAAGGGGGATGGGTTACACTATCAAGGATAATAGTGGGTTGTAAACACAAATAATTAATATTGATTTCAACACTTATGGATGTCTAGAATAAGATATTTAATGACCTAAGAAAATTAAAAAAAAGTGACCTATGGGCTTCTCCAAGTGGGAGTATGGAAGAGGCAACATGTGTCTCTTAGTTTTTAGTTATTTATTACATTTAATGTAATGTTTCTCTTGCAAGTATAGGTGTCCATGTTGGAGGAAAAGTATTGGAAGTTGAATCAATGTCTTTTCAAGTTCTGTGGAGGCAATCCAAGGGTTGTGGACATGTGTAATGAAGACTCTTCTTTGGAAAAATTTATTGGTTGTTTTGGAGCTCTTACCATTCTATAATTTCAACCTTTGGGTGTAGATTTTATGAGCAATAGTTGAATGTAGTATTTAACTCATGACTATAGGACATAGCAAGCCTCTTGCAATTCAAGTGAGAGAGAAATCATGTATTTGTGTTGATTGCATTGAGAGTTACACAAATATTGTACATTTTGATAACGTTAGAGATGGATGTATTTGTGTTGATTGCATTGAGAGTTACACAAATAATTCAAGTTGATTATGAATGTGTTTATGATTTAGTAGTTATAGGTACATGTATTTTATCTAAATGCAAAATTTAACTCCATTAAGTTTGTAAATCAAAATTTACTTTTGTATTATAAGTGATTGTAACTTGTGGTCTACAAGTGATGTTTTCGTTATGGTTGCTAGTCTTAACAATACACAAGGTGTAGATTATTATCTACAAAGATGCATGCAACCAAAATGCAAATTGCTACAAACAATGGAAGATGGTGAAGGGCAAGAATATCCCACTAGATCATTCCTTGTTGAAGGCACCTATTATCAACTAACATAGATAGATAAAAATAGAAACTTTGCCAAAAAGAGGTCATGGCCAACAAAAGTGGAGGTTTCTTATTGAAGATCGTGAAAGGATCTTAGGGAGAATAAAATATAGAGAGGATCCAAATTATATGTACCAAGATATTTAAGTTATTTGAAAGTAAGTTTGAACTCATAGTTTAAAGGACCATATATTTACATATTTATTCTTTGAATGATTAAATTTAGAAACTAATGAACATGATACATTATTCCCTTGTGAGTATGTTCTCACATATCAAGTATGTTGTGGATATTTACATGCATGTGGTGTATAATTTGACATATCAAGAATAGTTTTAGTAATAAGAATATGAAAAATAATGTAATAGCTTAAATCCATAGAGCCTTGATCATTTTTTCCTTCAACCAAAAAATGAAACACCATTTTACACTCTACCAATCATTAAAGTTAGTCCTTATGCTTAGGTAAGGTAATAATACACTACCAAGCGTATTTTCGTAGGGGATGACACTAGAAATATCCAACTATGGTGGTTCAAATAAAGAGTAACAATAATTCCTCTAATAAATTAAATCATAATTTTTATGGTGGTGATGTGTATCATCAAAGATTGACATAAGACCCACCTACATAATGATCTCATTCATGTTATTAGAGATATGAAGGAAATAAAGACTATCTTCACCATGTACTTATTAACTCTCACACACAATGTGACATAAATGATGAATACAAAATGTAAAGAGATGATAATTTCACCTTTATAATATAATTATAAAATAACTGTAAAATAACTACTAACTAAAAACATGCTTTTAATAACAACTAGGAAAAAAGTTCCCTTAGTTAGGCTTAGAGAAAACAGTGCATGACTGGCTTATTTACGGTGGAACTATACTCCTCGTAAATCACGGACATTTGCATGCGCTAACACTGTTGGCACCAGCAGTTCCAGAGCCGCTAGAACCTCCAGCAACTGCTGAAGGATTGGGACTTCAGCCTCTAGAACCTCCAGTAGGATCTACTGATGTTTTGGCACCTCCAATACCAGAGTTGCTAGAACTTTCAGTAGTTACTGATGTTTTGGCACCTCCAATACCAGGACCTACTGATGTTTTGGCACCTCCGATACCATGACCTACTGATGTTTTGGCACCTCCGATACCATGACCTACTGATGTTTTGGCACCTCCGATACCAGGACCTACTGATGGTTTGGCACCTCCCATACCAGGACCTACTGATGGTTTGGCACCTCCAAAACGAGGATTTACTGATGGTTTGGCTGATGTTCCTTCAGTAGTTGCTGGAGGATTGGGACAAGAACCTACTGATATTTTGATACCAGAACCTTTACCAGAAACTTTACCTTTTGACATCGTTTCATCTGACATCGTTTCCTCTCAATGGATAAACTGGTTACAAGCTTCGACATTAAAGGTGTAACCTATATAAGCATTCCAATGCACAATAGTCTATGTGAAGTCTAAACGAGGATTTAATTCTTCACCAAATGAGCACTCATTATTGTTAAACATCTGTATCGAATTTAAAACAGCATTTCCTCACCGAATTCATTCAACTTCCACCGCCTTTGCCTTCACCACGATGTCCTCGTTTGTTAAACTCTGTACTGCATCTAATGTACTGCATCTAATTTACATTCGCGGATACCTTGATTGTATTTATCTAAAATACAATATTAATTTTGATAAATCATCTTATATCCTTATTTAGAATAGATAGATGCTTATTTCTTTATATCTTGTAGGTATATGTATTTAAGATCTTTATGTTCGAAGTTTGCATAGTTGTAACATTTATGATATTAATTTAGTGATCAATATTATTTAAATAAATAAATTATTTTTTCTTGACAATAATAGAATAATAATTTAAATTTTTCTTTTAATTAACTTGTTTGTTTTAAACTAATACTTTCCTTGTCAACAAAATGAAATATACTTTATTTATTCAAATACATAATATTTATGATATTAATTGAACAAAAGAGCTTATAGTTTATAAGGGGTCCACTTATGTAATGCAACATGATGGAATAATGTAATAAAATAGGCATACTTTGGGGAGGAGATAACCATTGCTATAAGGATGCTCCTACCTTTAAATTTTGGAAGGCATGTGATGAAATCCATAGAGAATTATTCTCGTCATTGGCTTGGAATAATGAAGGTCTCCAAAAAATATCACATTTAATAGTAAAATTCTTCATAAAGTCTAAAGTGGCTAGAACTACAATGGTATGCATAGGCTACTCTAATCTTTCAGATACTATATTAGCTAACTCATTACATTCAAAAGAATCCTTCTTCAATAGAGTTGTAAGGGGTGCTATCATGTAGCCATTTTTCTTTATAGATCCTCTATAGTATCTAGTGTGTCCAAGGAAACCCCTCAAGTTCATAATGGTATACAGAATAGACCACTCTTTCATGTCTTTTTTTTATAACCAACCTATACTCCTTTATAAGATACTATGTGACCGAATCACTTTTCCTCATTGAGACCAAAACCATACTTGGAAGGTTTACATAAATTTGTAGATATTTGGGAACTTGTAATAGTTGACCTACATGATCTAAATCACCTTCCCATGTCTTGATATAAATCAATACATTATAGAAGAATGCTAACACATACTTCCTCTTGAAGTGGTTTCAAAATAAATTAATCAAAACTTGAAATATAGATGGAATATTAGTATGTCCCAATGATATTAATAGAAACTTATTATGATTAGAGTTATGAGTTCTAAATGATGTCTTAGGAGTATCTCCTTCCTTCATTCAATTCTATTGATAAATTGATCTCTAAGGTCATTTTTACTAATATATAGCTTTATTTAATTCATCTAGAAAATAATTAATCCTTGGAAGAGGAATTTTATTGTTGGTGGCATACATTTCCATATCTCTATAGTCGAACAATTATGGAGAAGCATCCCACGTATCTTGTATTGTATTTTACATTATAAGATCACTTTATATCATTATAGAGAATCAAAGTTTAACAATAGCTCATGCACATCATATATAGATATTAAGGTTTTGGAGTATATTATAAAAGGTTATCTTTCTTTGAAAATCACAACTTAGAATAGGTAGAACTCGATTCATTAGGTGAGATTTACAAAAAAATTTCATTACTTGACGAGCTCAACCCAACATATTTCAAGAAGATACAAGACCAAAGGCAGATTCAAATTCAACACTTGTTACCACATAAAATTTCCTCAAAACCCAATGCTTCACTAGTGGTTTTAGTTGACCTTTTATTGAATATTCTAATGCATAAGACAACTGAGGGGGATGGGGGGGGGGGGGGGTGAATTAGTTGTATAAAAACATTAAATGTATTCCCTTAAATCATATCTACAACAACTTAACTTTAACACTTAATCCATAGAAATATATGCGCATGAAAAACTAAAGCACACCATACACAATGAAACACTAGATTTTATATGGAAAACCCTATTAGGAGAAAAATCATGAAAAGTGTAATTCTCAATATATGAACACCTATTAGGGTGACATGATTAAGATAATTTTTAAAAAGAAAGGCACACTGCAAAAGGGCTCATTACCTAAGAGAAAGAAAGAGACGAAAACTTCTAAAATGAAGAAGTAGAACAAAAAGAATCCACCACTGATGCACCTCTACAATAGTAAGATTTGTAGATACCTTTGGCTCATTGATTCTGGTAGTTAACACCTGAAAGTTCACACTTCTCAACACTTTTCACCCACTTGAACATCAATCATAAAACAATCAGGGAGAAAGATCCTCTTTCACACACCTTCATCACATTTCACTTTCTTTCACAACACACATACACTCCTATATTCTCTCTTTATACACCTCTATTTATATCATCCTTACATATGCAAACTCTCCCAAGGTTGATATGCAAAATCTCCCAAGGTCAACTAAGAATCTCAACCAAACACAACTCAAATTAGGTTGACACTAAACATTTCCGCAATGCAAAATAATGTAAAGTGGACCACACCACATCTTAATTAGGGCCAGAATAAGTATCAAACACATTATACAATGATTCATAATTATTAGAGCAATAATATCAAGTGTAAACACTTGAGGTTGGTCAAACCTAGAGTAATAAACATCAAACTTTGAAACCATGCTTTCGAAACCCAAGAACATGTGCCAATTGAAGTGAAACATGTCACATTAATTTTGATAATCTAGTGAGGATTAGTTCAATTAAAGCTGTGAGAAATTTGTCAAAGATTACAAATCCTTCTAATGCTATTTGCAAAGAATGCCATGTTGAAAACAAATAAGGAGAACTTTCAAAGTTAAGGAAAAATCTTGTACTAGATTGTTGGAGTTAGTGCACACTGATCCTTATGGTCTAACTAGAACATAAGTCAACAAGGTGATAGGTATTTCATGTTCTTAATTGTTGATTAGTCTAGAATGACTTGAATTAATTTCTTAAGAGAAAAATCCAAAGCTCTAGAAAATTTTAAGAAATTTAAGGTCATAGTTGAAAATGAGATAGATAGAAGAATCAAATTCTTGAGGTTTGACAGAGGTGGAGAATTCACATCTGATGAATTCAATGTCTTTTGTGAGAATCATGCAGGATAAGTAGACATTTGTCTACTCCTAGGACATCAAAGCAAAATGGTGTAGTTGAAAGGATGAATATTTAAAACAATTCAAGAGGCTACTAGGACAATGATGAATGAATCAAGTCTATCAAAAATCTATTGGAAATAAGTAATACACATTGTAATATACACTCTTAATAGTGTACATATTAGAAAAAATACTGGAAAGACATCTTATGAACTTTGGTATGGAAGGACTCCATCTGTGATATATTTTAGAGTATTTGGAAGTAAATGTTATATTAGAAGAGATGAAGAAAACTTGGGAAAGTTTGACACAAGAGCTGATGAAGATATATTTCTTGGCTACTCTACTACAAGAAAATCTTATAGATATAATAAAATACTGTGAAGAATTGTTGAAAGCACAAATTTGAAGGTTGATGAAGACACTTGGAATAATACAATTGTAGAGATGGGATATGAATATGATGAGTCTACTGGTAAACCAAAAGAAGAAAATGCTAAAGAAACAAAGGTACAAGATGATAAGGAAGATTCTCTGAAATTCCTCCTAAGACTTTAAGGTATGTGCAGAAGAATCATTCAGAGAAATAGATGATTGGAGACAATAATAGAGGTATAATCGCAAGAAGTAAAGTTGTTGAAGAATAGGTGAACTTACGTTTAATTTTAGAGACAACCAAAAAAAGTAAAGGATGCTTTCAATGATTAAAATTGCATGGAATCTATGGAAGAAGAATTGGAATAGATTGAGAAGAATCAGACTTGGAACTTGTCCCAAGATCGGCTGACAAAAATGTGATAGGAACTAAATGGGTATTTTGGAACAAACTGGATAAGGATGGCCACATAGTGAGGAATAAGGAAAGAATTGTATGTAAACACTATTCACAAGTAGAAGGTATAGATATTTAGGAAACTTATTCTCATGTAGAAAGAATGGAAGTTAGAAAAATGTTTATGGCTTTTGTAGAACATAAGGATTTCAGGGTCTATCAGATGGATGTGAAGTTTTCATTCTTGAATAGAGAACTGAAAGAGAGGCTCACTACCAAAATGAAGAAGAATAAAAGAGAAAGAATCCACCATTGGTGCACCTATGCAATTGTAAGATCTATAGATACCTTTGGCTCACTGCTTCCGGTAGCTAACACATGAAAGTTCACATTGCTCAACACTTTTCATCCAGTCAAACATCAATCATCAAATAATCAGGGAAATAGATCCTCTTTCACACACCACCACACTTTACTTTCTTTCACAATACACACACACACACACCTATATTCTCTCTTTATACACCTCTATTTATATCATCCTTACATATGAAAAGTCTCCCAAGGTTAGCTAAGCATCTCAATTGAACACATCTCAAATTAGGTTGGCACTAAACATTCTTGAGATGGAAAATAATGTAAATTAGACCACAACACATATTAATTAGGACCAAAATAAGTATCAAACATGTTATACACCAATCCATAATCATTGGAGCAATAATATGAAGTGTAAACACCCAAGGTCAGCCAAACCTAGAGTAAACACCATCAAAATTTGAAACCATGCTTCTAAAACCCAGAAACACGTGGCAAATAAATAGAATGAAGCTAAGGACATTATCAACTTAACTCCAAAAATGAAACACCAAAAACCATAATGCAAAGAAATGTGGAGCATGCATTTCATACGGAAACACCGTCAAACATTGTCAAACATACAGGTAAACAAAAATTTCTCTGCACAACAATCCGGAGCACCAAATCTAGATTATAAAATCTCTAAAAATTTCTTAACAACATATTTAAAATACATGAATGTCTGTACAATATAGAAGATATGCAGATAAAATCTCTCAGTACAACTATACAAAGAATACATCATCAATTAAACCGATCAATTGCTAATGACAACATAAGTATCTTGACATCAATGAAAACACATTAATAGTTCATTTTGATCAACCTTGCAACAATCTCCCCCTTTGTCATTGAGGCAACACATCAACAACAACAACAATGATGATAACTTGCATACCAATTTCTTAAATACACTGTATCTTCCCCTATTTTCCTACACTGCAAGCGTCTCATTCTCTTCCCCTTTTCCATCAAGGACAAAGGTGTAAGCATAAAGACTACTAGGTCATTCTATTCAATTCTTCAAAAATATAAAACTACACCTAGCTCTCCCTAAGAGGTAGCCCTAAATCATTAGTCTAGAATAATAATATTCATGAAGTTCACAGGACTAATGCATCTCTTAACATTGTTAACAACATATCCAAACTGCATGAGTAGATGTACAATATAGAAGATATGTGGAGAAAATCTATCAGCACAACTGTATATAGAACACAACATCAATTAAACCGATCAGTCACTAATGACAAGAAAAGTATGTTGACATCAATGACAACACATTAATATCTCATTATAACTAACCTTGCAACACTTATATCTTAAATTAGATATTAAGATCAATTAGAACATCTTATGGTTGATGCAAATCATAGCTAAATCTTGGATCTTCTTTATAATACCCTTAGAACCCATTTGAGGAGGGATAAGTGAATGAAGAACCAATCTTAGGGGAAAAATAATTAGCAAGTTAGTTTCTAATTGCATTATAGTAATAGAGTCATAATATTTATTATGTAATCTTGTAATAAGCTTATAACAACTTTTGAGCTAGTGTATATTCAAAATCTATATGTGATAGGCTAACTAACCCACTACAATAAATCTATGATTTTAAATCAAAGATAAGTTTCTTTACTATTCCAAGTCTCTTCTATTGTCTTAACTCTAGGCTAGATGGTTGTATAGTCCTTGTTTGGGCCCTTCACCCATTATATATCAATAACTTGAGCAATAATGGAAGTGATTTTCAATAACTATGAGAAAGTTACAATCTTGTGTCTAGACACCAATCTAAGCTAGTTAAATCAAATTAAAGGAAATATTGCAACAAGAAAGATTGTTGGTATGTCCGATTTTTCTCAAATAATGTACAAATTGCTAGATATTATGCTCAAAATGAAGTTTTGATTGTAGAGTGTATAGGAAGATAGGAAAAGAGTTCTAAACCCTAGAAATGAGGATGAAAGTGATGATGATGAATTAGGAACTCAAGGAATAAATTGGGATGAATAAACCCTAAAAATGAAGAATAAGATTAGATCAAAACGCTGAATTTTTTTTAAGATAGGTAAGAGACATATATTGAGATCTCTCTAACTATGTCATGGGTGATTTGTATCGTAAGTAATTTATTGATTTCATAAATGATAAGGAATAATTATTTGAGTAAAAAGAAATTGAAGATTTGAAAAAATTGAAGCTTGTGAAAACCAAGTTGAAAGGACATATTGTTGTTTGGTTGATTTCCACCAATGAAAATCATCAACCATTAGTTATATTTTATATGAGGAGATATCATGCCAAAAATTGTGGCACATAGGATGACTAGTAGAAAATGCAAAGCTAAATTGTCAAGTTTACGAGCCACTAAGAATATAACTAACTAGATAAATTTTAAATGCTTGTGTAGTTCTAGATGTATTAGTATTGAAGAAATATGGACATTGTTGGAAACTTGAGTTGTTATTCTTTATAGTCTTTTATGTAAACCCATCTTGTGTTGTCATTTATGTCAGATTGTCTTGTACTGATATGGAAGTAAGAATAGTATCTAGTAGATGTTTCTATATGTAGGAAAGAGTATCTATGTATAGTGTTGAATGTTCTAGTAATGATGAAGATGTTGTGGTACAACAAATGTTTCTATATGTAGGAAAGAGTATTTATGTACAATGTTTAATGTTTTGGTAATTATGAAGATGTTGTGGTGTTTCCAGAAGTTTAGTATAGTGGAAGTTTCTATATGAAGGAAATAATATTTAATGTCTTAGGGAAACAATGTCTTGCATTCCTTTGGTTTGTGAAGATTATATGCTATGGTTCTACATATAATATCTATGCTTTGTGTACATTGCAATATATATCTTGAAGATACTCTATAGCTTATTTGGCTAAGTTGATTACTACTATTTTTGATAGTAAGGTTTTTTATCATAATAGGTCCAGAAAAGGTTTGGTGGCTTCTAGATATATGCATTCAAGTGCTGTAGTTTGGAGGATTTGTTTAGGTGATCTATGCAATGTTTCAGTTTAGTTTTCAAGTGATAACTTTATTGGCGAGTGAAGTTATGATGTTCCGAGTTCTAGGTGTCAGCAAGTCCTCTTAGGAGAAGGGTGTTCCAAAGGTAATAGTATAGCAGATTTTATTTATATTGTGAGTTTAATTCTCATTGTGGTTTTTCCCTTATTGGTTTTTTCACATAAATCTAATGTTCATGTGTTTGTTGTGTTTCATATTTTCATGATTTATTGTTGATGTGATTATATGTTTGTGATTTAAAATTAGAAGATCAAAATTTAAGTATTTGAATCTCTAGATTGATTCAACCCCTCTTCTCAGTCCCGTGGTGTGTTCAACAATTGGTATCATAGAAATTTTCCTCTTTTTAAGCTTAACTACTTGAGAAAGATCCAAGATGGCACATGACTATACATTAAAGGCTTTAAAGTTTGATGGCAAAAATTATGCTTATTGGAGAGAAAGGATAAAGCATCGTTTAGCTACTATGTTGATTGAGATTTGAGAAAATATTAAGAAAGGTTATATTGCTCAACCAAATGGTCCTACAAATCCAAATGAAACCAGAGCATATGAAAGTAATGCAAAGTCTACTGTTGCAAAACTAACTTGCTTGAATGAAGTAGTCTTCAGCAAAATTATAGGGGCTAAATTAGCTAAAGAAATTTGAGATTAGCTAAAGAATATATTTGAAGGAGGTCAGAAGACAAGGCAAGCCAAGATTAAAATTCTATAGCACAAGTTTGAGAATACGAGAATGTGTGATGATGAAAACATTTAAGGCTACATTCATTGAGTAAATGAAATAGTAAATGCTCTTAGAAGTGTTGGTGGA
>NC_081414.1:747635473-747695473 GCF_030272615.1 Cryptomeria japonica | reverse complement strand
AAGTATGTAGTTCTATTTTCTACTCTATGGTTTGATGTATATTGATTAGTGGGTACGCAACCCTTTCTAGGGTCAATGTCCTAGACAGTTTCTCTGTGGTTGCTACCCACGGTGGTAGCACTTAAGCAAAGGCTCAAGATGGCCTATTGCTTGTGGCCTAAAACAACTAGATCCTAATACCTATCATAAGCGTCACCCTTGACCAATTGTCAATCGTCAACAACTCTTCGAGAGTAAATCAATTTCATAAAAGCATTTCACTCAATCAACCTTAAGGGGGTTTGCTATGGTTTAACTCAGCGGACGTAAAAATCATTTAAGGATTATCTTGTTAGATTATCAATCCAAGGGGGATTACCCGCCCCTTGGATTTTAACTTCCAAGTGTCCCTTATTACTCCCCGACGATTTATAGGGACGATGCCACAGACGTCGTTGATGCAGCTTTATTAGGCGTTAAGTGCAGTAGTTCAACATGACGATATTACCCGTAAGCGTGACCCAAAGGCACTGTATATACTGAATGCTACTAGGTTTTGGTTTTCTGACTTCCTTTATTTAGTTTTCTAACTAAGAAGCTATGAAAAACATCATGCTTGAAAACAATTATGAATTGAATGTACATAATTGCAAAGTTTAATTAATTGAAATAACTACTTCGATGGCATTCAATTACTACTTGATAGAACTACCATCCTCTACAACTAAACTATTTAATATATAATTGCACGATAATGACAATTATGAACTCACGTATTAAAACGTGTAATTTGCATGAAAAAGATGGAAATGTAACTTGATCATCAATGAATGCAAATTAATATATAAGTAATTCATATGATGTAAAAATAGTGTCATTTACATGCAAAATTAAGCAATGTTTACTTCTATCACGAGAATAATTAATTATAGCATTACTAGTTCAAAATGAACAATTAGTTTAGACTTTTGGCAATTTTGGATCAAATCATAATATTATGATTTGATTGTTTTAAATGAATCTAAAAATTATCGACTAAGTAACCCAATAAATCTCCAATGGATTGAGAGATTTCAATTATACACATTAATTTAAAAATTACAAATTTACTACACAATGATCCTAATTACTTATAAATCTTCCTAGGTTTAATTTACTAACTTAAATTTATAACAAATATACTTAAAATTTAATTAAGCAATTATTAACAGTTCTTAATTTGCAATTTAATATAAAAAAATCTAAATAACTAAAAAAAGTAAGGGTATGAGACTTGTTTAAAGTTAATGAGGAGTGGAGGGGGGGCCCACGGGTCCCATCATCACTGTGGACCTGTGGGTGCAGGCCCACAGTGATGAGGGGACCGTCGTGGTCCCCTCCACTACCCTGCGGCCACTGCCGTAGTAGTGACCGTAGGGTAGTGGGGGGTACCACTCCCGGTGGTTACCGCCTCCCCTGCACGTTGCCCGACAATTATCTTATTCGAAATAAATTTCGAAGACCTCCCTTTTTTAAATAAACACTTTGCGATTTTTTTACATATTCATTTTCGTTTTGGTATAAATTTAATAAAATATATATGTATGGTTATATTTTTTTTTTATTTCCAGTTTATTTAAAGATATAAGAGAGATATAAATATAAATGAAAGGTATATGTAACAAAGGAATATTATTATGTGAATATGAATTTAATCATAGAGATGAGATAACACAGAGAGATTAATTCGTTTCAGCATTGTACAGATAATTGAAAAATAGAGAAATATTTTCAGAACTAATATTCACAGAGATAGATTTATATTTTATTCGCAGTAAGATTTACTCCCAAGAAAGAAAAGAAACAAGAAAACAAGATCTGTAATTAATCTTTCTTCCCAATAAGTTTCATTCATAGGAAAACAAAATTTCCTACTAGAGAAATTAATTCATTTATTCTTGTTCACAACAAGATTTACTCACAGGAAAAAAAGAATTAAAATAGGAAATGAGATTTGAAATTAATCTTTATTCCTAATAAGTTTCATTCATAGAGAAGTCAATTTATTCATATGTGAGAAATCAATTTATTCACAACAAGATTTGCTTATAGGAAAGAAATGAATAAAACAAAATAACAAGATTTGAAATAAATCTTTATTCCCATTTAGTTTTATTCATAGGAAAACATATTTTCATACATGAGAATTTGATTCATTCACAACAAGATTTGCTTATAGGAAAGAAATGAATAAAACAAAACAACAAGATTTGAAATAAATCTTTATTCCCATTTAGTTTCATTCACAGGAAAATAGATTTTCATACATGAGGAATTAATTCATTCACAACAAGATTTGCTCATAGGAAAGAAATGAATAACACAAGAAACATGATTCAAATAAAAAGAGGAAAACCTAGATACTTGAAGCTTGATGTAGAATCCTCTCCAAATATTCAAGCCTAGCCTTCCTTGATCCTTCCTTGCAAGCTTGGAAAAATTCTTCAAAACAAACTTAACAATCCTACAACGAAAAAATGAGACTACTAAAACTTGGGAAATTTCTTCAAAACATAATCAACTCCCTTTTTTGAGAACTTGCATACAATACATAGAAAAAATCCCTTAATTCCACTATCTAGAGAAATTAATTAAGAATGAGATTCTTTTCCAATATTGGACTCATGCAAATTGATTAAAAACCTAGTGGGGGAGTTACATGCAAGGCATTGGAGATTCCTCTAGAAGCTTCTAATTCCTCCTACAACATGTGCCATAATTGGGAGTGGGAAAATAAAAATAAAAATAATGCCTTTTTGAATTATATTCTCCAAGTGTGTGTGTGTGTGTGTGTGTGTGTGTCCATTTTTATTCTTTTATAATATTTATTCAGTCATTTTCAATAGCTCAACCAAAAATATAATAGAATTGTATCAAATCAAAAAGTGATAAAGGAGGGTTGTGATAGTTAGTGAGACTTCTTATTTTGTGTTTGAGCAGTGAGCTCTAGGTAGTTGGCCTTTTTGCATGTACAGACCCTCTCATGTAATATTTGTATACCTTGATCAAGTATATAGATATTATTGGTATCAAACCCACCATGGTTTTTCCCTTTGCAGTGTTTTCCATGTATAAATTTTGGTGTTATGGTTTTGACTTTCAATGTGTTATTTGGTATATGCACTTTAATTTTATATACTGTTAATCGGTTGATAAGAAATAAGTCTAATTCTATCTTTACCGGTAGAACATTGATTCACCCCCCCTCTTAGTGTTCTTGGATTCCAACAATTGGTATCAGAGCTTGGTTCCTTGAAAGAAGTTTAACCACTTGAGGAAGATCTAAAATTTGGAATCAATGGAAACCGGTCTACAACAACAACTTTGACTAGCTCTTGAGGATCTTGATAATGAGAAAATGGAGAACACTAAACTGAAAATGAACTGAAGCAAGCCAGAGAACACATCATTTCATTGCAAGGAAAACTTTCAGTTGTCAAGGCTAAGAGAAAGGAACTTTGTGATCAATTGCAAAATCAAAACAGTGATGAGGTAGATGTTATGAAGGATCAAATTGTCTGAAACTTACTTAGGAGAACACTATCTTGAAGAATGAGATGCACGCCCTAACTATGAGAATGTCCAAGGAGATCGAGGACATAAAGAAAAATGAAGAAAACATAGCTCAAGAATTGAAGGATAGATCTAAGGAATGTAATAGACTAACACATGAGAATGATATGCTGAAAATTGAATAAACGCAGTCCCAGAACAATGAATAGGAACTTGAAAGAAAAATTATAATCATAAGGGATTATCTGGTTACTACAAATGAGTACAAGGACAAGTTCAAGGATAGCTCTGCTAAACTTGACGATTTGCTGAAGAATCAGAGAGATGCTAATGACAAAAGAGGTCTTGGTTATGAAGAAGGAGAAATCTCTGGTACTGCACAACAAGATCAATCATCTAGATAGAAGCAAAAACATGACAATCAGAACTAGATATCACCAGCTAAACAATGGCTAAACAATGTAGATCAAAAGGAAATCAATGAAATCAAGGGCTTAACAAGGCAATTCATAAGAACAATATTGTCTGTTATGCATACAACAAGATTGGGCATATAGCTAAATATTGCAGAAGTAAGAACCCATCGACAACTAATGGAAATTCACATGAGAAGGGAAAAGCAAAAGTGGAAGACACCAGGAAGGAGCATAAGATGAGATGGGTAAGAAGATCTGATATGCCACAGGCAAACCAACCAGTAGAGTCATTAGGTCCTACACCGGTAGCAAACACGACTAGTAACTAAGGCACTCGGCCTTAGGGGTAGGCAAATTATTGAAGATCATGCAAATATCCTGGATTAGGTTTGTAGTCAGAAAATTCTGATTGTGGATGGGTACTCAAGAGATTTTAGTTGTTTCTCCATAGTCTTCTCCTTCTTCTTGAGCATAACCCTTACGCACAAGTTTGGCTTTATTTCTTACGACTGTGCCATCTTCATTCAACTTATTTCTGAAAACCCATTTGGTGCCAATGACATTTTTATGCTTAGGTCTGGGTACCAAAGACCATGTGCCATTCTTTTCTATCTGGTCAAGTTCCTCTCTCATTGCCTTGATCCAGTCTTCATCTTTATGTGCCTCTTTAAATGTTTTAGGCTCAAATTCAAAGATCATGCAAGAGTTTTCTCTGACCTTTCTTTTTTTAAGAATTCTTGCATCCTTGTCTCCTATGATCTTCTTTGGCTCATGATTCAACTTAACATACCTAGGAATGATCTTATTTGTTTCCTCTTTCTTTTCTTCTTCATCATCATCTTCATCAACATCAACATCTACCGATATAGAAGCACTGTTACTGGTACTCTACTGTTTTGTAATTGGTTCCCAGAAGGTTGCAACTAGTTCATCTACTATTTGCTCACTGTTGGTTTCCTCAGGTTTATCAGAAATTTCATCAACTCTAACATTGACACTTTCAACAATTCTCTGAGTCCTATTATTGAAACACTTGAGAGCTTTTCTCTTGGTGGAATACCCTAAGAATATTCCCTCATCACATTTGGCATCAAAATTGCTCTGATGTTCACTCCTCTTGATATAACATTTGCTACCAAACACTCTAAAGTAGCTTACTATAAGAGTTTTACTGGTCCAATACTCATAAGGTGTTTTATCCTTACCTTTCTTAATGAGTACCTGGTTCATAGTTTATACTGCAGTGCTCACCGCTTCTCTCTAGAAGGTGTGAGAAACCTTCCCTTGAATCAACATCATTCTGGCTGCTTCAACTACATTTTGATTGTTCCTCTCTACTAGGACATTCTGCTGTGGAGTCCGGGGGGCAGACAATTGCCTCTTGATGCTATTTTCTTCACAGTACTTGTTGAATTCACTAGAAGTGAACTCACCTCCTTGATTAGTTCTAAGGCATTTGATTCTCTTACCACTTTCTTTTTCAACTAGTGCTCTGACGGCTTTGAACTTTCCAAAAGCTGCAGACTTGTCTTTCAAGAATGTGACCCACATAATTCTTGAGAAGTCATCAGTGAGAATCATAAAGTACCTATCTCCTTGCACACTCCTAGTTTTCATAGGACCACACAAATCAGTATGCACAAGATCAAGTAAATTGTCTGCATAGAAAGATTTACCTTTGAAGGTTGAGGAAGACATTTTCCCTAGTTGACACTCTCTGCACAAAGGATTCTCCAGTTTTCTCAGCATAGGCAATCCTCTAACTGCCTTGATCTTACTTTTCTTCACAATATTATCAAGGTTTACATGGCAGAGTCTCCTATGCCATATCCAGCTATCATCAAACTTAGCCATTAGACATGTACTGATATTTGCATTCAGCTAAAATAAGTTACCTCTGGTCTGCATACCGATGGCCATCAGTTCACCACCCTTTCCTTTTATTTTGCACACTCCATCTTTGAATTCAAGAGAGTCCATTGTCATTCAATTGGGCAACACTCAAAAGGTTGTGCCTAAGACCTTCCACCCAATACACATTATCAGCACTGCCTTTTCCATTTACAGAGATAGACCCTCTGCCTTTTACCATACATGGTGCATCATTACCAAATTGGACCACACCACCATCATACTCTTCCAGAGATAGAAACTTACTTCGGTCATCGGTCATGTGGTGAGAACAACCACTATCAATAATCCACTCATTGAAATTATCAAAGTGGGAGACAAGAGATTTATTGTCTGACACATCTTCCTTAACTACTACAAACACAATGTCTTCACTTTCTTCATCTTCTGATTCCTCATCAGTGACACCTTCATCAACTTCTACAAAATAGTTTCTCCCGTTTCCTCCTTTGAACTTCTTGAACTTCTCCGGTTTGTCCTTATTATCACCATTAAGACAGTTTACAATAATGTGTCCTATCCTATTGCAAGAGAAGCATTTCAAAGGGAGCTTACCTCTGTATTTACCATTTCCCTTAGGAAGTCTCTTGGCAAGAAGAGCTTCAAATTCCATAAGGATCTCCTCATCATCCATTTCTCTGCCTTGTCTTGGTTTACAACTGGTGCTAGCTTCTTTTCCCTTTCTAGATGGTGCAGCAGATTCTCTAAAGGCTGATTTAGTCTTCTAAATACTGCCGTCATAATTATTTAGCTCATATGCAGTCAATTTAGTAGTGATGGAGTCTAGGGATACCTTTGTCTTATCTATAGACGTCAACTCCTGAATAGAAGCAACCCTTATTGTATAGAATGGTAACAAGGATCTCAAGACTTTGCTAACAATAGTGGAATCATCTATTTTACCTCCTACACTCTTGATGTCTTCAACAAAAACTTTGATTCTTATTCCATATTGTTGTATGGTCTCTCCTTCAACCATCCGCATATCTTCAAAATTTCCCCTAAGGCTCTCTTCCTTAGCTTGTTTCACATGCTCATCACCACCATAGATATTCTCCACAGCATCCCATACTTCTTTGGGATTGTCTTTATCGTGAACATCAATTAACTCAATGTTAGATAGACTGCTGATTAAGGTTTCCATGACTTGCCCATTCTCTTGAATCTCCCTTCTTTGATCATCGGTGAGAGTACCAGTAGGGATAACATAAGCATTCTCAACATAGTTCTAGTGTTGAGCACCCATGCTTCTGATGTATATCTTCATTCTATCCTTCCACATTTTAAAGTTTTCTCTGTTGAACTTTGGACCTTCCCTCTTCATCATTAGAGTAGGATCTTTTCCTCAAGTGGCTAAGCTTACAACATAGAGGACCTGGAGGATGCTCTGATACTAATTGATGAATAATGATGAACAGTTAGTACCAAACCGGTACTAAGAGGGGGGTGAATCAGTATAGACAAAACCTTTCTCCACAACTCAAACAACAGAGACTGCACTAGCCAGTAAGCAGCATTACTGATCTAAGTCAGGACACTATCGGTAAAACGCAGTGAGACTATGAAAAATACAAACCGGTAACACCTAGATCAATTAAAGACCTAATACCTTATCACAACTTCACCCAAATGCTTAAGCAAGTAATACATAAAAAATACTTATGACCATTAAATCAACTTGCATTACCACTTAACATAAAAGACTAAACCATCACATGAAAAGCATCACACATGACACACTATTTTTTCACATGGAAACCCAACTGGTAAAAACCACGGTGGGGATGAATACCCACAAGCTATTCTTTGAACTCTTTTGAAGTCCACTCTATTAGGAGCCTAGTTCAGTTAAAGATTTTTACAATAGGTTATGCTAGGAACCGATCCTGCTAGGGATCATCTGGTTAAGGGATGGCTAAATACCCGGTTAAAGATTAGAACCCTATTAAAGGTTACCTCGCAAGATGATTTCAAGAACTCATTGAATTGAGTCACCTTGTTAAAGGATTTACACAAAATCCTGTTAAAGCTACCCGGTTAAGGGATTTTCCAACTGCTGAAATGGTTAAAAGTCAACAGGCAATACACTGATATGATAACAACACACAATGCCAAGGTAGATCCTCTTTAGCTCCTTTGCTTCTGCAATCACACTCTGTAGGTATCGATACACTTCTTTGGTCTGGCAAGAATCAAGTATCTCTTCACTTGGATACACACATAACATTTGCCAAAAAATCCAAAATGAAAAACATCATCGACCTTATAGGAAACAGACAGGTTGGTAGCATAAACCTTAAACCCTAAACATTTAGGTTTAACAATTCAGTCGGTTCAATCTTGACCATTAATCACACTGCATTGAATACAACAGTCTTGAACAAATCTCAAGACGTTCTCCAATGCTCATTCTTTACCGCTTTAGGAAGCTAATAACCCATCATGCGCTCTCCACCGTTTACAGAGACTTCGCACATTCTCGAGGTAGATAGGATCAATCTCCATGCAAGATCCTCAAGGAAATCCTTCACGCGCACAAGGCTGACATGGCAACGTGATCTGATCTTCATTACTATGCTAACTCATCACAAGATATCATCGGTTGAATCACATAGGCTTGGAATGCATCAACTGGAAACCTTGAAGCTAAGACTACTAATCGCTAGTCATGCCAAATGAAACCCTGATACAAAACTTCCCATATACCGGTTCTCATTCCAACATGCCGCTTCACATTTTCACATATACCAGTTACAACATCATATCGGTTCTCTTGCCAGTTTGCTTATATCAATATACTGGTTCATACTTCAACATATTGACATCAATGAAAACATACAATATCATCATGTCATCAAGCTCTACACATATGCCAACACACATCCCTAAGGAGAATATATTCAAACTATATTTCAAAGAAAAGAAGTGTGTCTTTGTTGAGCGTAGTGACAATATGAAATGATACATTATTTAGAATCCTAAGAATATAAATAGTGCATAATTAGAATGAAATTTTAAAAGGAGATCTGATTTTCTCTTAAGCCTTTCCAACAAAAAATAAAGGATTAAAATAATATATTGTAGATAAAGTCAAAGACTAGGGATGCTACACCTAACATGGAACCAAAGGTTAAAAAATAACTCAATAAGGATAATTAGAGATTTATAAGAAATTATGAGAATAAATTTAAACCCCACTTTGAGGTGGTTCACTTAGTCTAGAATGTAACTTGATAGGTACATTGTTGGAGTAAAACTTCATTGCTAGGATCAACAACCTACAATATAACTTTCATAGAGAGAAAAAAATATTTCACCAAATGAGATGAATGTATTGAGATGAGATACAAAATATGTATAAATGATTCTTATAAAACAAAGGTGTGATGAGGTAGGTATAGCAACTATTCAACAACCATCAATAATTATTAAATGCATTATGAACATTACTAAATATTATTCAACTAAATGCAACTAATCAAATACTATGTCAGCCTAAGTAAATTTAAGCCTAAGTAAATTTAAGCTTATGTAAATGGGATAAATCCTCATTTACTCCAGCACCCTCCCTTAAGTGAAACTTAGGTAATAGATTACTATGTAATATGAGCAAGATGCAAGATGGGTCTTGGCTACAAAACTATTTTCAGTTTCCATGTACAACAAATTTATGCAATGCAATGGAAACTCTCACAAATAGAGAAAAGGAGAAAACCACATGGGAGCAAACCCCTCTCCAAAAGAGAGATTAAAAAAAAAAAAAGATGATGCATGGAGGAATTTATCACACCCCCAAGGAATACACACATCATGCATAGACAATCAAGAATCCCACATAAGAAGGAAGAAGAGAGACATAATATATCTCCATAATGGAGAAGCTCTAATACCAATGAAGTATGCCTAGAAACAAAAAATGATCTAATGCCTACAAGCAACACATCACCCCTTAAGAGGAAGATAAATGAATTAAAAATGTAAGAACACTCCCCATTCTACATTGGAATTGGTAGGAAACAAAATTCTAATGTACGATGTCTCTAAAATCTACTTATATTTTGCCAACTCTTTGGATGATGAAGATTTCATAAACCAATCAAGAACAAACCCAATCACAATAGAAGTTGATAAACAAAGAATCAATGGAAACTAATTTTGAACATGATCTAAAGACAAAGAGGAAGTGATAATGTTGGTGTTGTGACTATCATCAAATAGAAGAGAGAAATCATCAAATCTGTCCCCCAAATCTTAAATGTGAGACTCCACAAATAATGAACCAATGTCTAGAAAATAGGAATCTCAATTACGAAGACAAATAGATACTTCTTGTGATGAATAATTGACAAGAGATGAATGTGTGATGTCAACTAGAGAAGTAGGAGTTTCATATGGAGTCTCTAGATCATCATAACTCTCAAATTTTGCTTCATATTCAAACTCCTCTACGGTGCCATCATCAAAGAGAATATTATCAACATCATCAAGTGGAATAAGGAAATCTGAAGCAAGATCACAAGGAACAATGAAACATGTGGATCTCTAAAATATACCAAATAATGGTCCAAACTATATGAGGGCATTGAATACCTTTGATCTCGGGTTGGATGTCATGGATGAAGCTCAAACTGATACTACAACCAACCAATCCTATGATATGATCATTTCGATACCCCCAAACTAATTTATTTCATGGTATCTTTAGCTTAAGAATGGGACCATAAAGATGAGGCAAGAGATTAAACCATCTATAATGGGTGATGATTTCTTTTGCCTATGACTCATAATTTTCCTTAGTCAAAGTGATAATAAAAGGATGTGTTACATAACCTGTGATTACATTTATGATACACTTCTCATATCATGAATAGATATCAACATTTGAAATTGTGCAAAACTAGGACTAGACTTCAACAAATAAAATGCAACATCAAATAACAAAGTAACTAGAAAATACCTTGTCCATTGCAAAGTTGATAAAAAGAGCTTTTCGTTGATATCTAGATTGCAAAAATTGACCTGTATTTGCAAAAATTATGCAAAAATGAAAAAAAACCCCTAAACAAGGCACTTTCTAAACACCAAATAAAATAAGCCCTTGAATGCTAAGAGAGAGGTGATACCCTTTGGTATGCAAGCCATACCAAATAAACTTTACTCCATAAGACAAAGGCACTAGTAGCCACACAACAATCCTTGCACCAACTCGTTCCAAACTAGACGAGTGCCACCACATATAACAAGCTAGAAAAATGTAATTAGAGGAAATGTGACATATATACCTAAAGGTAAATGTCCAATCTTTCTCTCATAGGGCCCATCGTCAACACACAACAACAAACCCTAATAAAATATTTGTCTAGCAACTTTTATAATGTTATAAAGTGCGACTGGCTTAAACAACACACACAACTTTGACTTAGTGTGTGATGTCCTATGTGGGCCCACTTTCAAATTTTGTTTATGTTTCATCCAACCATTTCCGTTGAGTGTTTGTCACAGTAGAAATGTAGCTAGTGTTTGTTACAGTAGAAACGAACCTCTCTTTACAATGCCTAGTATTCGTATTTATGGTAGAGATGTAAGTTATATAAATTAAGAGCACATATCACTATAATGATAACAATGTATTGGATTTTTTAAAATAAAACAATAAATTATTTCATAAGTTTCATTTTGATTTTTTCTTTTATTCTTTTGATTTGGTTGTATTAACATTTTTAATGTGTAAAGTAATATTTTAATTTAATATCTCTCTGTGTGTGTACATATATATATGTATATCTATATACATATGTGTATACATATACATTTGCATATATATATATGTATATGTATATGTATATATATATGTATATGTATACATGTATATATGTATATATGTATATATATACATATACATATACATATAGATATATGTATATATGTATACATATAGATATATGTATATGTATACATATAGATATATACATATATGTATATGTATACATATATGCATGCATATACATATACATATATATTATATACATAAATATATACATATGTATATACATATACATATACATATATGTATACATACAGATATATGTATATATGTATATGTATATCTATAATATCTATATGTATACATATAGATATTATAGATATATACATATACATATACATATATGTACATATATGTATATATCTATATGTATACATATAGATATATACATATATGTATATGTATACATACATATAGATATATACATATATGTATATGTATACATATATACATATATCTATATGTATACATATACATATATACATATATCTATATGTATACATATATATTATATACATATATATATACATATGTATATACATATACATATACATATACATATACATATACATATATGTATACATATAGATATATGTATATATGTATATGTATACATATAGATATATGTATATATGTATACATATACATATATGTATATATCTATATGTATACATATAGATATATACATATATGTACATATATGTATATGTATATGTATATATCTATAATATCTATATGTATACATATAGATATTATAGATATACATATATGTATACATATAGATATATGTATATATGTATACATATAGATATATGTACATATGTATACATATACATATATGTACATATGTATATGTATACATATAGATATATGTATATATGTATACATATACATATATGTATATGTATATGTATATGTATATGTATATATCTATATGTATTTGATTTTGGAATGTTTGATAGCATGGTTCAACGAGCTCTTTTAAAAAATGTTCTAAGCGAGACAATTGAAATATACATGTATGGTGATTGAAAGGTCAGAATAATTCATTCTATTTTAAGATTCCCAAAAGCAATTCTTGATCCCTTAAGAATTGTTTTTTGGGGATCAAAATAACACAGAAAGTTTTTCAATTATGTAGAGGTTTTTACCTTTTTATAGTATAAATTTATACTATAAATAATGTATTTATAATACATTATATTTTTATATTATTCCAAATGTAAATATATAATAGAAAAAAACTTATGTCGATTATAACATATTATATCTTTTATTCTAAATGTACTACAAAAAATGTAAATGTATTTATAGTACATCTGTAATTCATTTACAGAATAAGAATTTTATCCATTTACAGAACATATAGATATTATACATATACATATACATATATGTACATATATGTATATATCTATACGTATACATATATATATATATATACATATATGTATACATATACATATGTACATATATCTATATGTATACATATACATATGTACATATATCTATGTATAATATGTATATATATATATGTGTGTGTGTGTGTGTGTGTGTGTGTGTGTGTATACATATACATATGTGTATACATATGCATATGTGTATACATATACATATGTATATGTATATACATATATATCTATATATAGTCAGTTGAGTCCCTCGATCTATCCATCAATCAAATGCCTACCTAATAGAATCTGTATGGAGAGAGCCAACCCATATATCTATATATACATACATAAATATGTATATACATATATATACATACATATGTATATACATATATATATATACATATACACATGTATATATACATGTACATACATGTATATATATACACATACATGTATATATATACATATATATATGTGTATATGTATATATATATATATATATACATGTATATATATATATATACATATACACATGTATATATACATGTACATACATGTATACACACACACACACACACACACACACACACACACACACACACACACACACACACACACACATATAAAGTTAATTTGAATATAAATTTTGTTAATTAGATTTTTTTTTCACAGATTTAAAAATGAGGGTTTGTTTTCATTTGTAATGAATCAATTTGAATATAAAATTTGTTAATTGAATAGTATTTTTTAATATTAATTTTTATATATTTGATAATTATAATAAATAATTCACAATATAATACTATAATTTGCAAAGCATTTTTTAAATTTTAAAAATTTTACCGTCATTTATTCGTCATGGCAAGAGTGGATCATCTTTTCTTTTTTATGTTGGAGTCCTAGTTCATGCCATATTACCTTGGTTCAAGTCCTTAATGCGTTCTCGAATTGTTTTTCTAGTCATTTAAGTCCGGTTCAGACAATTGATTGAACTCCTTGAACACGTCAAACCGTTCTGAATTGGGTTCAAGAGGTTCATTTAGGTTCAATAGGTTCCAAGGTGTTCAGAAAAAGTTTTTCGTACTAACATTTTCTCTAAGCGTTTTGCAGCGGCTCTTTAATAAAGTTTTTCTTGTTCAGTGATATAACATTTGTGTTGACCTTATTGAACTGAGTTCAAAGGGTTCAAATATGTTCAACGTGTTCAACACAGCAAGTGGTCAACAGTTTGATGCGGAATACATCTTGAACTACTTGAACACTCAAGAAGTTGGTTCAAGATGTTCATATGGGTTCAATGTTGATGGGTCCCACGGTTTCTAATGCTTTGGGAACTGCATTCATTGCTAAATACGGAGAGGCAGAACCATATTGTAAAGTGATGTCATTCTTTGGCTTTTTCAAAATAAGTGAACGTTTCGGGAACTGGCAGTTTCTTAAAGTACGCCACCATGCATTCAATGCATGCGTGCAAGGGTCTAATCTACCAACTTGCCATGTCTAGAATGAAATTGCGAAATCATTGCATTTAATGTATCTGTATCATTACCTTTCTCAATAAGGTATGAAAATCATTTGTGTTTTGCATTGGCTACTTGCTGCTGGACTTTTGTTTATGTTATCCCTGGATAGGAGTCTTTCTTGCTACTAGCCGTCATCCGATTATACAACTATGAAGGTAAGGAAATCAAGTCGGCTCAGCCTAGACGCAGGTCTAGCCCAACTCTGGATTTCAGTACCCCTCGGCATACTCGATCACGTAGTGTCGCCTAGAGGAAGATGGACCAGGTCAAGGATATGGGAGTAAAAGATGTCGTGCTTCAGGCTCAAATTTTTGAAATTGAAGATTTGGATGGTGAAGTTGCTTCTGCTCTAGACTCCCAAATAGTGACTGTGGCAATGACGCCACCACCGAAAATGATTGAAGGAACTTCTTGTTCTGTTGTGACCCCTAAATGGTTAACAACCTCAGTGAACAAGAAAATGAGCTTTCTTCTTGTGACCATTCCGATTCAGGAAATGGTTGCTAAGTACTCCGAGAAGAATCCAAAGCCAAAGAGGTTCAAGACCACCGCTCACCTGAACAATGACGAAGAAACTGGTAAATGGACGACGGAGATTGCCTCTTACAAACTGAAAGATGAGAACAAAGAGGCCGGTTCTGATGATTTTGAAATCACAAAAGTAGAGTTGGGAAAGATGAGCAGGGATATAGATAACCATTTTTTTCAAGTGTCAGCGAAGAAAATGCTTACCCAGTCAGAGAAGGATGGATGGGAGAAAAGAGAACTTAAAAGACACATAAGTATTTTGGCTCAGTTCATTGATAGTATTGGTTGCCTTGGAGCAATTCCAATATCCCATGCCACTGAGAATTTTGACCCAACTTCTTCGGAAAATAAGAAGTTGATGAACCAAGTTCAACGGGCTAAGAGCATCGCTGAAGCGGTTGAGAAGTGGATTGAACAAGTAATCAAAGATGGTGAAAAATACATAACCGAATCTCGAAAATTGTGTGATGAAGTATAGAGCTTGATTTCTGAAATCCAAAACCAACTTGTACCGTGGGAGAAAGAAGAGTACAAATGGCAAAATGTCCTGCCTCTGTTTGCCAAAATCGAAGAATATGGGACTACCAGGTTTTTGCCGGAACATTCAATTAAGCTGGTAGCTAATGAATGCCAACTTTTTGTGCTGAAGAAAACTATCATGTGGCAGGTGCTTACCTTTCAGTCGGTAATTACGGATGCAAGAACCTCTGTCTATGAACTCCAGGATTTGCAAAGCAGTATAGTCAAGGATAATAGAGTGGTTAATCCCGATCATGACTTGGAGTTAGGAATCTGCGGGTCAAGCACACAGGAAGCAATCAAATCTTTCTGGTTGAACATGGAGAAGATCAGAGTTAGGAGTAGTTTCACGTCAGAGGATATAACCAAGGTGGCTAGGATTGAATCTATGGTTTTCATTGGGAACGATCAACTGCCGAAGCACTCAGAGAAGATGGTGCAACACAAGTGGAATAAAGAAGTGGCAAAGGCGAAACTCAATGCAAAGAAATTCCCAAGCCAATCAATGATCCAGGAACTCACAGCTGCTCATGACGCCCGCAAAGATGGAGAAGATGATGATGATTGAATATGACATAATGCATCCACTTAGGGCTAGTTTTCTTTATGTTTAAAAACATTTCTTATAGTTATGCAGAAACTTCGGGGTAACTGTCCCAAAATACTCTTTGTTGGTTTTGTAACTGTTTTATTGGGGAGTGCTCAAGTTTTCAGGGAGACCGCCCCCATTTAGACTATAAATTAAGAAAAATAGATGGTAGAGTGTGAGATTTTAGTAACCAATTTTGGGAACTTCGACTGAAGGGTTGTTTTTGGTGTTTTCTGTTCTTATTCAAAGGAAGAATTAGATGATTGGGACCTGTTGTGAAAAGATTGGCAGATATATTTTTGTGTCTTTGTTGCATAAGGATATATATATGAAATCTGATCATATTATTTTTGGGGAGAAGAAAGATCTGTGTATTTTGAATCCAAATAGATAACATGTCTTTGCATATGTTCATCCGATCAAGTAACAGTAATTGATCATTTCAATGCAGTATTTCATTATTCTTCTGATGTTCTTTCCTTTGAACGTGTTGTTTACTCTAGAAAAGATTCATGATTGAGGGCAGATTTATTTTCCTTGAATCTGTTCGTCTTTAATTAGTTTAAGTGCAAGAAGTATATTGAACTTTGTTCCAGTTACTGTAGTTACATGTTTTTAAAATTAAGGAAATAGCTTTCATTGTTTATGAGACATGAGAAAAGTTGCAGCCTTTCATCCAAGAATGAAATAGGCGGCCTTACACGCTTTCTGGTTAAAAGCATTCATTCAGATATAATTAAAAATAAAACATATTTCATGAAAAACCAAGATAGGGAGCTGTACCTATGCAAAAATTCAGAGGGAAGTGATTTGAACAACACTTACCCAACTGTTCAGTGAATCATTTGTTCTCATAATAAGGTAATAGAGTTTAAGATTAATCTTTTGAAAACAAAGGGCAAATCTGTTCACTAACAAAAAAGTGCAGAAAATAATATTAAAGAGAAAAGTAATACAATTTCATATAATTTATGAATGTTAATTTAATTCAAGTTAATTAAAAGTTTATATTGATTATAATAATATAATCAGGGTTATAGTTATGGTTAGGGTTAGGGTTATTGCTTGGGTTAGGGTTTAGGGTTTGGGTTATAGTTAGGTTTAAGGTTATAATTATGGATATGGTTAGGGTTAGGATTAGGATTTACATCATAGTTAGGATTAGGTTTTACATCGTGGTTAGAATTATGGATAGGGTTAGGGTGTACATCATGGTAGGGTTAGGTTTAGGGTTATTTTTTAGGGAAATAGCTATCTAGCCCTTAGGATGCACCAATATATTAATAACCTTCATATATTATTTATACATTGTAATAGATGATTGGTGCATCCTAAGGGTTATAGAGTCATTCCCTAGTTTTAGGGTTAGGATTTAGGCTTATCATTAGGTTAGTTTAGGTTTAGGGTTAGCGTTATTATTAGGGTAATGGTTTAGAGTCGTGGTTCAGACTATGGTAAAGGTTATGATATACATCATGGTTCGGCTTAGGGTTAGGGTTAACATTAATATTATAGCTAGGCTTATGGTTTACTTCATTATTAGGGTTAGGGCTAAGGGTTACTATTAGGATTAATGTTAGTGTTTACATCATGGTTAGGGTTAGGCTTGTAGTGTTAGCATTATTATTAGGATTTACACTATGATTAGGGTTATTGTTAGGATTATGGATAGGGTAGGGCCTAGGATTATTTTTAATAGGTTTAGGGTTCAAATAATGGTTAGGGTTAGGGTTATGGTTTGGGATAGGGTTTAGGATTAGGATTAGGATGATAGTTAAGGTTTACATCATTGTTAGGATTATGATTAGTTTAGGGTTTAGGCTACAATTAGGTTTAAGGTTATAATTATGGTTATTATTAGGGTTAGGATTTACATCTTGATTAGGGTTAGGGTTAGCATTACAATTTATAAATAGGGTTTAATTATGGATAGAGTTAGAAACAATATTCAAATAGTCTTAGTGTTTAAGTATAAAGCATGGTGTGAGGGTGAGGGTTAGGATTATTTAATAAAGCTTGAATTTAATGTCAAAGTTAAGGTTTAATTAGGGTTATTGTTAGGATAAGGCATGGTGAGG
Organism: Cryptomeria japonica; assembly: GCF_030272615.1. Lineage (NCBI taxonomy): Eukaryota > Viridiplantae > Streptophyta > Pinopsida > Cupressales > Cupressaceae > Cryptomeria > Cryptomeria japonica. The sequence continues at coordinate 747,677,157 of NC_081414.1, read as the reverse complement.
GTGAGGATTAGTATTAAATTAGGATTAGGATTGAATAAGGATTAACGTTAGATTAAGATTAAAGTTGTAGGTAGGGTCTATTTAAATGGTTAGAGTTAACTTTAGGGTTAGGTTAGGGTTAGCATTCAATTATAGGGATTAGAGTTAAGGGTTAGGGTTATATTTAATTATAGTTAGGGTTCAATTATGATTAATCTTTGATTATGGTAAGGGTTAGATTAAAATTAGAGTTGAATTATGACCATAGTTTAATTAGGGTTAGGATTAAGTTTAGGCTAGGATTTAGTTATGACTAGATTAGGGTTCAAGTTATAGTTAGGGATTAATTTTAGGGTTGTAATTAAATTTAGGGTTAGGTTATGGTTAGGTTTCAATTATGGTTAGATTAAAGTTGAAGTTTGGGATTAGGTTATGGTTTAGGGTTCAATTAGTTCTAGATTAGAGAAATTGTCAAGGTGAGGGTTTGATTATGGTCAAGTTTTAATTATAGTTAGTGTTCGTATAAGAGTTCAATTACATTAGGGTTACAATTAAATTAAGATTAAAGTTTGATTAGGATTAGGGTTTGGGCTAGAATTCAATTAAGATTAGGTTCAATAAGCGTTAGAGTTTGGATTAGGTCAAGATTCAATTAGGGTTAGATTAAGGTTGAAGTTGTAGTTAGGGTTTAATTCTATAGTTAGAGTTATGATTAGGATTAGGTAATGGTTGGAATTAAATTCTAGGGTTATATTTAAGTTTACTGTTAGTTTATGGTTTAGGGTTCAATAAAGTCTAGATTAACGATATTGTCCAGGATATGGTTTGATTATGGTAAAGTTTTAAATATAGTTAGGGTTCATATTAGAGTTTAATTAGGGTTATAATTAGGCTTATGATTCAATAAAATTAGGGTTAGGATTCATAATAGATTTCATTTAGGTTAGAATTAGGCTTATGATTTTATAACATTAGGTGTAGGGATTATTGTTAGAGTTAGGGTTTAGGGTTTTGGTTAGGATTATGGCTAGGATTAGGGTTTACATCATGGTTAGGGTTAGCATCAATGGTTTGGGTTAGGATTATGGTTACGGTTAGGATTGTGATTAGGGTTAGGTTTTAGGATTAGGATTATGGTTAAGGTTAAGCTCTAGGGTTAGGGAAAATATTTATTATTAGGGTTATGGTTCAATTGGTGTTAGGATTAGGGTTATGATTATGATTATGTTTACGAGATTGTGGTTAGGATTAGGAATATGGTCATGGTTAAGGTTTGTTGGCCATTTGGTGGAATTGATTATGTGCTGCATTAATGTTTTGTCATTGATGCCAAAACTAGCTATTTGGATGCTTTACTGGCACCCTTCTGGTCTCGATAGGTTGAGTGGTTTCTGGTTGATTTGGATCCGACATGATCCGGTAAACTCCGGTATGATTTAGTTAGAAGCTTAGTTTATGGTTTTGACGAGGGTTTCACCAACAGAGCTTTTGATGAAGATCCTTGATGAATTGCATAAGTGGTATTGGTGCAACTTCTAGTGGAGTTTCAGGATGCTGTTGGTGATCATGTTTGAGACTTGGCAAATGGAGATAATTTATATAGTGTGTGGACCTATACATGGTCCCGGTTGATCTAGGATGTGGACCGACTTTAATGTAACGTGTGGATTGGGCCTATCGATGTATTTCCAGAATGTCTTATGTGTTGGATATTATTTGTTTGGTCTAAGGACGACATGGTTTATAATTATGTAATTGGCTTATTATTTGGTGGCCGACTTGATTGTTTATGGGCGAGGGTTTGTATATATAGATGTAAGATCTCATTGTAGATCATCATGGTTATGTTAGAGGCCATGGTAAAGGAATATAATGTGCGAATAATGTAATATCATTCAGGTAGAGGAATTCGTTGATCATTAGAGATCAAATTGGGTTTATATAAGAGGATTTAGTCCTTTGGTATTGAACTTAACCAGAATTGTACTCAGGCATAGGAGATGCTATGTTTTGTAGTTCAACACTTCCCCGGTTTGTAGTATGGATTTCTATGTAGTCAGTGATGTTACTACTTATCAGATTGCCATTAGTTTTATGTCAAAGTTATACTATATACTCTAGTCGGTTAACACTACCGAATCATGCAGTCGGTATACATAGAGAAGTTGGTATGGACAGTCTAGTTGGTTACAGAAGAAAGTAGTTACAGAACGCAGTATACACTGAACTGTCTACCGAGTATCTTTTCATGTTTACCGAGCAGCAAAGATGACACACCGAGTTGATATACACCAAGTTAAACGTGTTACCAGATTCATTGAACCTAGATATGCATATGAAAACGTGTTACAAGACCAAGGCACATCTAACCGTTATCACATTGGAAATTGCACTAGAAGATTGTGTATGATTACGAGGTCATCTAACCAATACAATTATTTGCATGGTTATTCATTCGATAAATCATGTTTGTAAGATCGAAGCAATGAATGGATCACCGTCATAAGAGATTTATTTATACAACATGGATTGAGATCAGTAAGAGACATGTAGAAAGGAAGATATAATAGTGCATAAGTGTAAGAAGACTGTTACAAAGACACAGAGGTCACCGAGAAGGTTTTCAGAGAACAGTCCAAGAATAGAGTAAACAGAAGGGTTTACCGAGTTACTATATGGGTTACCGAGGTATGCTATAAGCAAGGTAATCTATTCTGAGCACATAGAATCTGCTATAAAATTCCAAATGTAAAGTTGCATATATTTGTAATAATTTTATTGAAATATTTTGAAGTTATAAGAGAAACCTTTAACAGGGTAAAAGACTCTAATCAAGTGTATAAATTGTAAAGCCTCTAACCAGGTGACACATTTTAGATTAAGTGTTGTAGAAATCCTTTAGCAAGGTAGATCTAACAGATCTTGTTACTCCTAATAGGGTAAGCTATCAGAAATAGCTAAACATGTAGCTCTAATCGAGCACTCTTTATTATTGTAGTAGTGAAGTTGTGGGTGCCATCCCCACCACATTTTTTCTCTCTAACCAAGAGTTTCTATGTAACCAAAATATATGTGTTATGGAGTTAATCATGCATGACTATTATCTATTTGTTTTAACTTTATATTATGTTACTTCTATATTCAGTTTATGCATAAAAGTTAAGTTATTATTGAAGAAATGTTTTGAAGTACTGATTCACCCCTCCCCTCTCAGTACATTAGCTTTCCATATTGGGCCTAACAATTGGTATCAGAGCTTGAATCTTGTAAAAAGGTTTTACTACCTAAAGAGAAAGATATTATCAATGGAAGGCTACAAACAATCTCGGAGGATTGTGTATCTGCAAGAAGAGCTAGATCATGCTAATCAAGTGATTGCAGACATGCAAAGACAAATGCAAAAATCTTTGAAAGTGAGAAGAAGATTATCTGATGATTTGTAGGACTCTCAAGAGTTAGTGGAACAAATTGAGACATCATCTGAGAATAGTATATCTGAAGAGACTAAAGAAATGATTGGAGTATTGAAAGAAAAGAACAAAGCACTGGCTGATCAACTGAAAGCAATGAAGAGAGAACATGAACATTTCAGCACACATATGACTAAAAATCTAGATGCATTGAAGACAACTGAGGATAAAGCAAGAGATCTACAAAGAGAGAAACATCAACTTGAAGTTTTAGTATTTGATAAGAATGATGAAATCACAAGGTTAACTGGAATTCAACAAAACCTATCAGATCAACTAGGCTATGCACATCATGAAGCAAATCAGAAGAATGATGAGAATCAAGCATTGAAACTTCAAGTATCAAGGTTGACCGATGAACTTGAAATAGAGAAGAAATCCAAAGAATCACTGAAGAAGAGTTATGAAGCATCAAAGATGTTGGATGAGCAACTGAATACAAGAAGACCAAACAAAGATGTAGGACTCGGTTACAAAGGAAAAGACTCTACCGAGAAGGGAATGTACACTACCGAGAGAGGAGAATCATCAAAGCAAGCTGGAATCAGGAATAACATCAAAAGGAAGAAGCCTATTTGCAACTACTATGGAAATCAAGGTCACACTACCAACATGTGCCAAATCAGAAAAGGTAAGCAACCAAATGTCACGAAGTCCAATGGTTATTGTTACAATTGCAATAAATATGGCCACACATCTAATCAATATAGGACAAAGTCTGTTAACAATTATCAAAAGGAAAAATTCAAAGGGTTTTGTAAAAACTACAATAGATATGGTCATAGTACTGAGAATTGTTGGTTTAAGCAAAAGAACCACAAATGGTATGCACACCAAGCAAAAGCTAGAGGTTACCGAACACACACAGATCCTTACCGACAGTATTTTGCAGTACCATGGGATTACAATACAAGGATATGGTGTGAATGTTGTGGGAGATATGGATATATAAGTTCCAACTATTTTATAAGGTTTGGAATGTACAACCGAAGATCATGGAGAAATCCTGGTATGGCATGTTTTCATTGTCATAAAGTTGGACACTTGGCTGGAGATTGCAGAGATCAACCTAGAGAGAACACTGAAGAAATAAAAGAGAAATTTAAGATGATTTGGAAAAAGAAGGAAATTGTGTCAAATAAAGAAAGCACCTTACCTACCGAGTTAGGTGCACCTATTCCAAATTAATCGATAAAGGCACGAAGGGACTGCATTCTCTCAAAGTTAAATCTTAACAATTCCTATTCTAGTATGTACTTAAATTAAAATCTACATAGTTAAGATGTAGTAGTAAGTTTGAAATTCTATCAAAGTCTTTTGAAGCACTATACAGAAATCCTGTCAAGTCGGTGAATACAGGAAGCTTGTCAAGTCAGTAAATGAAAGAAATTTGGTTACTCGGTTAAAACACAAAAAGGAAAGAAAGTTTAAGTGGAACCAAGTGCATTTAATGTTTTGACCTAACCTACACGGAGCCCGATAAGGTATTTTGTGTACTTAGAAGCATTTTTGCGGTCATTTTCATTCACCAAGTTTTCAAGAGAGTAGAGCAGAGCGATTCCAAGGCGATCAAAACCTCATTCAAAAGCAAATCCAAGGTATTTACATCAATCTCTTCGCACTGTTAAGCTAGTTTACCGATCTTATCAAATTGTTATTATCTGCTGAGTGTGAAGCGTCTATCATTTGAAACCGTGAAACCCTAAGGACTCTTTGCTAGTTTTTACCTGAAATCTTCAATGGCGCCCAAGATCTAAGATCCCATAGTTATCAAGAATGTAGAGAAGCCCTCACTGAAATACTCTTTGACTCCTAAAGTTGCATCCGAACCAGATGACAAAACCGCCCTTTCACTCATCCCGGGTCGAGTATTGTTAGTCGAAGATGTGAGATTCTTCACCAAATGTCGTGTTGAAGAACTCGGTCATGTTGAAATTAAAGACACATATGATGAGCTATGTACTAATGGTAAAATGGATAGCAAGTATGAGCATATCAAAATCAAGGGATTAACTGAAGCCCTAACCTATCCCTGTGTGTTCAAACCCTAGTGGGTCAAGTTCATTCTGAGCAGAGTTCATGATGATTTCATGTGGCTAGAAGAGAAACCATTCAAGATAACCAAGGAAATAATTCATGTGATCACCGGTTATCCCATCTATGATCAGGCTCGAGCACAGAAGATGATATCACAGAAAGAATTAATCAGTTTAACCAGAGTAGAATCTAATTATAGAGGACTAAAACTGATCAATGTCACTGATGCAGAACTTAAGTTTGCTATTAGAGTAATTGGTTACTGTTTCTTCCAATCAGCAAGGGAAAACAATGTTCCCTGTGCAGCAGTAGACCTGGCCTACAAAATTGTGAAAAAGGGTATGAAAATTGACCTATGTGAGGTATTGTTGAAGAACCTATTTGAGAATCTGAACACAATCAGGAAGCCGAAGAAGAAGAACTCGACAAATACTCTAAAGTTTGGTTCACTTCTAGTATGCATGTTTTTCTACTTTGAAATTTTTTTTCCAACTGTCGGTAAAGTTGTTTGGGAGCTACATCGACCAATAACCCATCAGATTAATGACTTCATCAAGAAGTTAGGAGATAATTTCAATGATATCATGGATGACTACTTCAGTAAATTTCAAGAGAAGATGCACAACAGGTACCGAATTCCACCCAAGCTAGTGGAGAAATACAAAGATGACATCTATTTTGAAGTAGACACCGATTATTGTTATGTGAATGCTGTGGAACCAAGGACTCAATCTTTGCCACCTATGTGTTATGAGATTGACTTTGACATCACACAACAACAAATTAATGTATTTCTTACATTGCCAAGGCATGCTACTTAGCTGAGGTATGGTACTTATGAAGAAGTAAAGGAAAAGGTGAAAATGAGCATTGTAGTACCCAAAGCTACAAGAAAGGCATCAAAGATGATTAAAGAATTGTCAGAGAAATTCAGAGAAGACTCTTCCTCGACACCTATCAAAGGCACTCTTGCCATCACCGAAGAAGAATTTGAAGCTCAAGAGGTAGCAATAACACTGAGCACCGAATTGCCTAAGGGTAAAGTGTTAAAAAGAAAGAAATAGGACACTTCAAAGGCCCTACCGCCTCCTCCAACAAAGAGACCTAACACTAGAGCATCTACAGCCTCACTGAGTAAGAAGACAAAGAGTGGTATTGTTCCCAAGGTAACAAAGACATACAAGAAATCTACTCGGAGACTCATTTTGGCAAAAGAGTCTAGTGATACAGAATCAGAAGATGCAAACAAATTTCAGATTGTCAAGAGCAAGAAGGAAAATATTCATAGTGTTGAAAAATTCTGTGCTAATCTGAAAGAATATGGAGGATTTGGTTCATTTAGATATGTCAAGTATGAAACCAGGAATAATGATGAGAAGAGACAAATTGAAGAAGCTGTCATTTGCACACTTCTAAAATTCCGAGTGGTCCCATTGGAAGTATCTAATTCTCTTCCAAAAGAATTGTATGAGCATATTTATAAGAGGTGGAAATATGCAATGGACACAGAAATGCAAATGAGAGAAAGAAGTCTGGTACATCTCTTTCCAGATATGTCGGTAGCTGAAATCAAAGAACATCTGACAAACTACCACAAACGTTTCCAAGTCAAACAAAGAGCTTTAAAATTGATGAATGGAAACTACCTAGATGTAGAAAATGAAATAAAAGAAAAATAGCAGGAAATCTTTAGAATAAAGGATGCCTGTGAACAAGCAGAAATTGAAATTATTGATGTCACCGAGCAAGATCCTGATGTTACCGAGCAAGACCCTGCTGACACCATTCAAATAGATGAAGATATCATGGATGCAGAGGCACCGGAGTAGGAAATGATAGAAGGCACTACATATGCAAAACTTGTATCTAGTGAATCTGTTTTGGAACAAGTTCAGCCTTATCCACCGGCCAATCAACCTGTCTCAACCGAAGCTCCTCAGGATATAGCACAAGGCACCGAAGGTCACAAGTCTGCAACAGGAGAAGGTACTACTCAAGAACAAACATCTCAAGCACCTTCAAGCACTGAAAATGTTACAACTGATACACCAAGTACCGAGACACCGAAGGACTCTATAGAGGCTAAAGGAACGGATCAAAGTGTTTCCTCTACCGAGCAACCTACCGAGGGTCAGCAAGCCTCACAAGCCATTGTCCTAGTTCCATCGGTGAAAGGTAAAGAAAAGAAAGTAAAGAAGCATAGTTTTAAACTTGATTTGTCAAAACCAATAGTGTTACCCAATGTTGATATATCAAAATTAAAGGGGCAAGAAATCATTGATTTCAGTGAACTATGCAAAGCAAAGGCCGAACAAGAGAAGCAAATGGCCATTCAAAAGAAAAATAAAGTACTTCAGAAGGTAAAAGCACTCCTAATAAGTATGCTACCTGAAGCTACAGTATCAACAGATGCAGCCATCAACTGGATGAACTCCTGACAAAGATAAAGACATCTGGAGTAGATGCATCAGAGTATTTGAGCAAGCTGAAAGACAAAGAGCTCATTGCCAAAATGATAGAAGAGGTACAAAAAGCTATATCTATTGGCAAAGTAAAACTTGTCATATTTATTGCTGAGTTGACTCCTCAACTCAAGCACATTCATTATTTATTTCAGAAACTCTGCACATTTTCTTTATTCATTAAAGACATTAAGAATAAAACAGAGACAATTGAGAAAGAGATCACCGATCTCTCAAATAAGTTGACCACAGAGCCAAATTCAATTTAGAATTTTTATACAAGGTTACAACAGCTCATGGCTCAACAATTGGACCTAAGAAATGAAGAACACGAGATCTGGATGGACATAATGACACTTTAGACATTATTCCTTTCTCATCTTTCATCAATCCAAGAACAGATCAATCGAGCTACATCCTTATCTACTACTCAAGAGGGAAGCACTCTTGATGGCTTAATATCACTATTGGCTGATATTCAAGCACAAAATTCTTTAATGGATAGTGTAAAGGATGCACTCTCTGTCACTCTCACCGATGCCCGGAACAAGTACAAATCTATTTTTGATCAGTTACCACTTCCGGATGGAAATTAAGTTTTTGATGTTTGTCAAAAAGGGGGAGTAATACATATAGTCTTGGGAGAATAATACAATATATTTGGGGAGTGATACAGTTTTGATACATGACATAGAGAATGATATTGTATTCGGAGTATAGTATACAAGGCGAGTATACCGAGCACAGTAAGCAGAGTATCGAAGAGCAATGAACCAAGCAGTATACAGATCAGTAAGCAAAGCACACAGAAAAGATCACCAAGCATGCAAAATCAGAGTTATGAATAGTATATTGACAAGGGGAGTAAAATCTGATATATTATTTCATTGACTATTGTATATACTGTCAGTATAGTCATTTTGCAAAGTATATAGATTTTGAGTTATAACTTTGAAAGTAGTTTTTGTCAAACATCTCAACTAATGTCAAAAGGGGAGATTGTTACTACTTATCAGATTGCCATTAGTTTTATGTCAAAGTTATACTATATACTCTAGTCAGTTAACACTACCAAATCATGCAGTCGGTATACACAGAGAAGTCGGTATGCACATCTAGTCGGTTACATAAGAAAGTAGTTACAGAACGTAGTATACACCAAGCTGTCTACTGAGTATCTTTTCATGTTTACCGAGCAGCAAAGATGACACATCGAGTTGATATACACCAAGTTAAACGTTTTACCAGATTCATTGAACCTGGACATGCATATGAAAACGTGTTACAAGACCAAGGCACATCTAATCGTTATCACATTGGAAATTGCACTAGAAGATTGTGTATGATTACGAGGTCATCTAACCAATGAAATTATTTGCATGGTTATTCACTCAATAAATCATGTTTGTAAGATCAAAGCAATGAATGGATCACCATCATAAGAGTAAACAGAAGGGTTTATCGAGTTACTATATGGGTTACCGAGGTATGCTATAAGCAAGGTAATCTATTCTGAGCACATAGAATCTACTATAACATTCCAGATGTAAAGTTGCAGATATTTGTAATGGTTTTATTGAAATATTTTGAAGTTATAAGAGAAACCTTTAATAGGGTAAAAGACTCTAATCAAGTCTATAAATTGTAAAGCCTCTTACCAGGTGCAACATTTTAGATTAAGTGTTGTAGAAATCCTTTAGCAAGGTAGATCTAATAGATCTTGTTACTCCTACTAGGGTAAGCTATCAGAAATAGCTAAACATGTAGCTCTCATTGAGCGCTCTTTATTATTGCAGTAGTGAAGTTGTGGGTGCCATCCCCACCATAGTTTTTCTCTCTAACCAAGAGTTTCTGCATAACTAAAATATATGTGTTATGGATTGAATCATGCATGACTGTTATCTATTTGTTTTAACTTTATATTATGTTACTGCTCTATTCAGTTTATGCATAACAGTTAAGTTATTATTGAAGAAATATTTTGAAGTACTAATTCACCCCTCCCCTCTTAGTACATTAGCTTTCTATATTGGGCCTAACAAGTGAGGCTCCTTTTGTGATGAGAAGTGCACTCTAGGCTGTTAACCTTCCTGCAAGTGCAGGCCCCTCAATTGTAATTCATATACTTACTGCAGAAGTATTATCTGATTGTGGGTAGGCTTCCCACCATGGTTTTTCCCTTTATTGGGTTTTCCATGTATAAATCTTGGTGTCATGTGGATGGTTTTTATTTTGTGATTATTGTTTATGCTTAATTGCTTTTACTGCTATTTCGGTATTTATGTTTTGGGTTCCGGTATTAAAGTTTTAAATTGCTAAAAGTTCTAGTAATTTGTGACAATTGATTCACCCCCCCTCTCAGTTGTCTTCGAGTTATTTGAATTGTTTAATAATTGGTATCAGATCCTTGGTCCTCTTTGCAGAAAGCTTAAATGCTTGAGGAAGATCCTATGGTGACTAACATTTCAAGTTCATCCAGTTCTTCTGGAGCTATCTTTTGAAGGGATATTCCGAGGCTTGATGGAAAAAATTACATAGTATGGAAGATTCAGATGGAGACTCATCTGAGTTGTCTTGGCAAGGAGATTTGGGAGATCACATAGAATGGTGTCACACCTTATAAATTGGGATCTGGCAATCCTCCTCTGACAAATCTGGATAAGGAGCTTGAGAGTGATTGTAGAGAAAGAGAAGCCCTCTCGCGTGCACTTTCTGATCAACAAATAATGAGATTAACTGACAAATCATTTGGAAAGGATATATGGGATACGTTGGAGACTCTTGATGAAGGTGAGCCTACAGTGAAGATTTAAAATTGATGGTTATCGGGTGAGATATGAAAACTTGAAGATGGAAGAAGACGAAAGGATTACTACATTCATGGAAAGGGTAAATGGGATTGTTATGGGGATTCAATATTGTGGTGGAACTCTGAGCGAAGATGAAATTGTTTCTAAAGTTCTAAGAGCCCTACCAATGGCTTACCAAATAAAGGCTACTGCTATTAATGAGTTGAGAATAATGGCTAATACATCTGTCAACAAAGATAATTTGGTTGGGAAACTATCTGCTTTTGAGCTTGAAGAATTTGGACCTTCTGGAGCTGTGAAGACTGAACCTGCTTTTCATGCATCTACATCTGCAACCGGTAAGCAAGACTGGAAAGATTTGTATGCAAAGGAATTAAAAGATATGAAGAGAGAAGATGATGATTTTGAGAAACTTGAAGCACTATTTGCTAGAAGAGTACCTAAAGGACCGGTAGGAAGTAAGTATGAAGGAAAAACACCTTTTAAATGTTTTGCATGTAATAAGATTGGTCAATGTGCATCTAGATGTTCTGAAAGGAATTCAAGATTTGAAGAAAGAGATAGAAGATCATTTAAGCCTAACCTTGGATATGAGAACAAGTACAAGTACAAGAAAAACAAAGACAAATCATGCTACATAGTGGATGAGGAAGGCATTACTGATTCTGATGATGAACCGACATAAGACTCTGCTAGTGGTTCCGACAATGGGAAGGAATGGGTGTTACTGGATATCTAGGAAGATGATCCGGCACTAAAAGTGAATGTACCTAAAGAGAAGGCACTTGCAGCTAAAATTAAAGTCAAGGATGAATGGGTAATTGACAGCGGTTGTTCACATCATATGACTGGAGATAACGAGAAGTTTCTATCTTTGGAAGAATTTGATGGCGGTCTAGTTAGATTTGGAGATGACAAAGCATGTATGATCAAAGGAAAATGAACTATATCATTGGATGGTAAGAACAATATAAAAATATTTATTATGTTGAAGGTTTAAGGCATAATCTTTTGAGTGTAGGATAATTGGTAGATAAAGGATTTCAATTACAGTTCAAGGATGGAAAATGCAAATTCATTAATAGATCTGGTTTAGAGATTGCAACTGATACATATATAAAATGTAATATATTTCATTTGAATTTCAGTAAGAAGACATGTTTGATTACACAGATTGATGAGAGTTGGCTATGGCATAAAAGGCTGTGTCATGTGAATTTTGATTGCATTGTAAAGATTAGTTCAACTAAGGCAATTAGGGATATACCTAAGATTATGAAGCCCTATAATCCGGCATGTAAAGAATGTCAAATGGGTAAACAGGCCAGAGCCTCTTTTAGGAGTATACAAGATAAATCAAATGATGTTCTTGATCTTATTCATATTGATTTATGTGGCCCTGCTAGAGTTAAAAGTTTTCAAGGTGATAGATATTTCATGCTAATCATTGATGATTATTCTAGAATGATGTGGGTTACGTTTTTAAAAGAGAAATCTGAAGCATTTGAAAAGGTTAAAATATTTAAGGCTAAAGTGTAAACTTAGAGAGGATTGAAGAATAAATGTTTGAGGTCAGATCATGGTGGAGAATTCACATCCGGTGAGTTTGATAACTTTTGTGTGATGCATGGTATAAGAAGACAATTTTCTGCTCCTCGAACACCTTAGCAGAATGGAGTTGTGGAAAGGAAGAACAAAAATATCTTGGATGCTGCTAGAACAATGATGATGGAAGCTAGTCTACCTCATTTCTACTAGAGAGACACAGTGAGCACAACGGTTTATACATTCAACAGAGTACATATCAAAGGAGAAACCAATAAGACACCTTATGAATTATGATTTGGCAATACACCTATAGTTAAGTATTTAAAAAATTTTGGTAGTAAATGTTATATCAGGAGAGATGATATCATTGGGAAATTTGATCCTAGATATGATGAAGGCATATTTCTTGGTTATTCTAATGAAAGAAAATCATATAGATGTTATAACAAGAGATTGTAGAGAATTATGGAGAGTGCTAATGTCAAAGTAGATGAGCTGAACAAAAGTCAAATCAGAGTTTATGAGAAGGAACCGACAGTGGAAATGATCATATTTGAACCAGCAGCACCTTTACTTGAACAAAGTGTTGAACCAGTTACTCTGATAGTATCAGAGAATTCTATAGTAATTGAAGAATAGGGAAGAGGAACAAAAAGTCAGAAGGCTCCTAGGTATGTGAGATTGAATCATTCAGAAGATTAGATCATTGGGGTAAGAGAAATGGAGTGATGACAAGAAGAAGACTGACAACTAATGAGGTATGTTTAATTTCACAAGTTGAACTAGTATCAGTAATTGAGGCATGTAAAGATGAATATTGGTTTAAATATATGGAAGAAGAATTAGATCAGATTGAGAAAAATAACACATGGACCTTATTTCCCTAGCCTAAAAAATAAAAAATGTTATTGGAACTAAATGGGTTGTTAGGAATAAATTGAATGAGGATGGTCAAGTTATAAGGAATAAGACTAGTTTGGTTTGTAAATGATATTCTTAGAAGGAAGGAATTGATTATGGAGAGACTTTTGTACTTGTAGCTAAGATTGAAACTGTAAGATTATTTCTTGCCTATGTTGCTTATAAAAACTACAAGGTTTATCGGATGGATGCTAAATGTGATCTTGATAAAGAAGTTTATATTGAGAAACTTGATGGTTTTTCACTATCAAATAATACAATTATGGTTTGCAAGTTAAGGAAAGCTTTATATGGATTGAAACAAGCACCTAGAGCTTGGTATGCAAGGTTGGATAAATATCTTTTGAAGCTTGGTTTTACTAAGGGCAGTGCTAACAATAATTTATATTATAAGATCACTGATGATGATATACTGAATATTGAAGTATTTGTTGATGACATTTTTTTGGAGGTGAAGATAAGTTATGCATAGAATTTTCTAAGAATATGGAGAAGGAATTTGAGATGTCTATGATTGGTGAGATGAAATTTTTCTTAGGTTTGCAAATTACTTAGACTGAAAAAGGTATTTCATCTGTCAAACTAAATATGCTAAGGAATTGTTGAAGAAATTTGGTATGGGAGATTCTAAATCGGTAAGTACTCCTATGGTTACAAGTGAGAAATTGACAAGAAAAGATGTTTCTGCGCTGGTAAATCCTACAAGATACATTATATGATTGGAGGTCTACTTTATTTGACTCAGACTAGGCCTAACATTATGAATGTTGTTTGTATTGTTTCAAGATTTCAGAGTGATCCCAGAGAAAATCATGAGATTGCGGTGAAAAGGATTTTTGGATACTTGCAAGGTACATCAGAATATGGTTTGTGGTACCCTAAAGATGATAACTTTACTTTATGTGCATATATAGATGCTGATTGGGCTGGAGATATTGATGACCAAAAAAGAACTTCCAATGGAGCTTTCTTTCTTGGAAAGAAGTTGGTTTCATGGATCATCAAGAAACAGTCATGTACTTGTTTATCTACTACTGAAGCTGAGTATGTTGCTGCTCCTACTAACTGTACACAAGTATTATGGATGAAGTAAATGTTGAAGGATATAAAGGTGGATTGTGATGCACCGATAGTTATTCACTATGATAACTCTGCTACTATTGATATATCAAAAATTCAATATTTGATCCTAAAACAAAGCACATATCTATCAAGTATAACTTTTTGAAGGAAAAGGTGGAAGCAAATGATGTTAGATTGATTTATTTGAACACTAAAGAGAAGATTGCATATATTTTCACTAAACCTTTGCCCAAGGAATTATTTGAGTACCTGAGAGACAGATTGAGAGTTTCTGCCCCTCTGGTAGAGACTTGATTGATGCGGTTTGGCATCAGCTCGACATGCACTATTAGAGATACCATTCATTTCAGTACTGATGTGAGATTCTACTGCTCAGCGGGAGTAGTCAGATTTTTGATTTAGTGGTTTATGTTTTTGCTTTGATATTTTTGTCAGATTTCTGGCATTGATGTAAAAGGGGGAGAGATATTGATGTAAAAAATACAAAGAAAGAAAAATAAAAATTCAAAGGGGGAGAGATATTTTTAGAGCTATATGTGGGATATTGTTGGCTTCTAGAGGGGGAGACTTGTTTGGCATTTCTTGGTACTTAGATGTTTTTCACATCTAGCGTTGCCATTAATGCCAAAGGGGGAGATTGTTGGTCATTTGGTGGAATTGATTATGTGTTGCATTGATGTTTTATCATTGATGCCAACACTAGTTGTTTGGATGCTTTACCGACACCCTTGTGGTCTCGGTAGGTTGAGTGGTTTCTGGTTGATTTGGATCTGGCATGATCTGGTAGACTTTGGTATGATTTGGTTATGGAATTGGCTCATTCACGATACTCATGCTCATATTCGGTCAGTTGGTTTTGGTCTGGTGATTGGATACTATCATGCTTGCTTAGAAGCTTAGTTTCTGGTTTTGGTGAGGGTTTCACTAACAGAGCTTTTGATGAAGATCCTTGATGAACTGCATAAGTGGTGTTGGTGGAACTTTTGATGGAGTTTCAGGATGCTGTTAGTGATCATTTTTGAGACTTGGTGGATGGAGATCATTGCTGTAGTGTGTGGACCTATACTAGGTCCTGGTTGATCTAGGTTATGGATCGACTTTAATGTAACATGTGGATTGGACCTCTGGACATGTTTTCGGGATGTCCTATGTGTTGGATATTATTTGTTTGGTCTAAGGCCAACATGGTTTTTAATTATGTAGTTGTTTTATTATCTGGTGGCTGACCTAATTGTTTATGGTCGAGGGTTTGCATATATAGATGTAAGATCTCATTGAAGATTATCATGGTTATGTTAGAGGTCATGGTCAAGGAATGTAGTGTGCGAATAATGTAATATCATTTAGGTAGAGGATTTGGTCGATCATTGGAGATCGAATTGGGTTTATGTAAGAGGATTTAGTCCTCCAGTATTGAGCTTAACCGGAACTGTACTCAGACATAGGAGATGCTATGTTTTGCAGTTCAACACTTCTCCAGATTGTAGTTTGGATTTATATGTATTTAGCGAGGCTCCTTTTGTGATGAGCAATGTGCTCTAGGCTGTTAGACTTCCTGCAAGTGCAGGCCCCTCAATTGTAATTCACATACTTACTACAAAAGTATTAACTAACTGTGGGTAGGCTTCCCACCGTGGTTTTTCCCTTTACCGAGTTTTCCACGTATAAATCTTGGTGTCATGTGGATGGTTTTTATTCTATGATTATTGTTTATATGCTTAATTGGTTTAAATTCTATTCCAATATTTATGTTTTGGGTTCTGGTATTAAAGTTTTAAATTGCTAATAGTTCTGGTAATCTATGACAACTGATTCACCCCCCCCACCCTTCAGTTGTCTTCCTGCTATTTGAATTGTCTAACAAAGGTTATGGTTATGGTTAGGGTTTATATCGTGGTTAGAATTATGATTATAGTTAAGGTTATGGCTTAGGGTTATTGCTAGGGATATGGTTAGGGTTAGGTTTACTTCATGTTTAGGATTAGTGTTAAGGTTAGGGCTAAGGCTAGGATTTATGATTAGATTTTAAAGTTAGGGTTAGGATTATGTTTAGGGCTAGGGTATACATCATTATTAGGGATAGAATTAGGGTTAGGGATATGTTTTGCATTATGTAAATAGGTTTTATTTTTTAGGGTTAGGGTTGCGTTTTAGGTTAGGTTTCAAGTTATGGCTATGTTACAGTTGCTATTATAGGATAATGCATTCATAAAACTTATTATCATTTTATTATAAAATATATAAAAGAAACTTCATTATTATGTACTTTTCTTATGAATTAGTTTTCATTATTTAAATATTTTTATGAGATTAATACCTTTAACTTTTGTTGTAATATAATAAAGGCATTTTAAAATAGATTATACTTTATTTTAATTAAAATAATTTAATGATTGGTTTTGTAAAAATGAGAAACCATCAGTTAAATTCATGTTCCAATAACCATTCACTCCTTGCACACCCAACCTCAATTACTAGCTCTAAAAAAATCCAAAAATAAATAGCTAAAGGTTCATTAATAAATTACACATGTACCAATAGCGACTCATTTTTTAGTTTTTTCGGGGGCATTTATGCATAACTATTGGTGATTTTAAGTGCACGGTTACTGGGGCATCTTTAAATTCATATCGAGCGACACTATGAAAAATGTACTTTTTTACTCATGTGCACATAATAGATCCCACTACATGCATCATTACTACCTAGAAGCCAAATCAATAGCTATAAGCAGTTAAGTTGCATGCGAAGACAACAACAAAAAAAATCGTCAAAATCCAATATACCATTTAGAATCTGCAGGTGCATGAACGACTTTCTATAAACACAAACATGAACTTATCAACGGCTTATCAAGAGAATCGTTACCTAAAGAATTAATTTTCTTTATTACATTGGTTAAAACCAGACGTAAAAAACAATACCAAATTCATAACATCAAATACATTTTTTTGTTGAGTGTTCAAATGAGAAGTAGAGTGCAGTTGTTATTGGACATTGGTATGCATTATTCATTTTTTATACCATCTCCTTATAGATGAGTTTTCCATGCCTTGTAGTAAATTTCTATAAATTGAAAATCTGAAAGAGTTAAATTTATTTATTATATTCATTGTTAAAATTAGACAAAAACAATACCAAATTGATAACATCAAATACATTCCTTGTTGAGTGTTCGAGTAGAGTGCATTTGTTGTTGGACATTGGAATGCATTATTCATTTTTTATATAATCTCCTTGTAGATGAGTTTTCCATGGCTCGGAGTAAATTTCTAGAAAATGAAAATTTGAAAGAGTTAAATTTACTTATTACATTGGTTGTTAAAATTAGAGTGCAGTTGTTGTTGGACATTGGTATGCATTATTCATTTTTTATATCATCTCCTTGTTGAAGAGAAAGAGTTAAATTTATTTATTATATTGGTTGTTAATTTATATTCCTTGTAGTTATTGTTGTTATAAAAATAAATGAATTTTTTATGTATTAGAGTAAGTTGTGGAAAAGTGAAAATCAAGTGAATCCATATATATCATTTTGGCAATCTAAATTATTATCACAAAACCAAAAAGAAAAATCATAATAACCACAATACATAATCAAAAACATAATAAAATGACATTTGATAATAAAATGACCCTCATTATCCCATTTACTAGGCTCGCGTAATAAATTAAAACATATCTAAATGTTCAAATAAATGCGACTCGCAAATACTATGTTGGCCTATGTAAACTAAAGCCTATGTAAATGCGAGAAATCCTCGTTTAATCCAACACAAAACATCCCACCTAATTTCATCTACACTTTTATTTTTCTATTGTGATTATGAATCTAGAATAGCGGTAGAATAGCGAATGAATTAAGAATGTTAGGATGATCCCTTCTTCCTTTGTTTGATTTAGAAAGGAAATTTATTGAATTATGTAGTACAAAAGTGACAAAGAATCGATTATAACTTGAGATCAGAATATGGGATGAATTTGTGCACTTGGATTTGATAGTAAAATGTCAAGATGAAGTTGTCTTGTGAATTTCACAAAAAATTTGTCCAGACCATGGTGGGAATGTACACGGTCCTCCGAAAAATCTGTGAAATGAAAAGGGTTTTTCTGCCTCTGCAAATGAAGCTTGAATTCAAAATTATAGTTGCGCACTTGCCACCTACAAATAGAAAAAAGAGGGAAATGTGTTGGGATTGGGGTTCACCTTTAGGTCAAACCCCACTTTTGGAATTAACCAAGTAATGAAAGAAAGTTCTTGCAAGTAGATGTAAATGAAAGACTGAATTGTAAATCACCTCAAGGGAGGTTGTAGTAGCAATGTTGATAGAAATGCTTGTATGGAATTTTATGTTGAAATCAATCTCCTCTTCAATGGTTGAATCCTTGACTTGAATGCAACACCTAGCCTTGAAGGGAGACTTGAGAATGTTTGAATGCTCTTGATCACTTATGACCTTATCGAAATTCGACCTATTGAACTTATGCAATTTTTACTTATGCAAATGAGAGGACAAATTCCTCTTAAATACATGTTGGTGGATTTGAATTTTGTCACGAGATGCCATCAGGGAGATTTCCCGCTCACTGCACAACCCACAATGCATGCTCTAGAAAGATCCTGCCCCAAAATAGGGCAGAGACAGGGGTGCCATGCTCCTGTCCTACCTATTTCTCTAGGGCAGAGTGCAGATAGACTGATGCAGAGGCCAAGGAAGAAGCCGTTTTCACAAGCTGAGCACTCTCTGGTCCCCGATCAGGCTAGAGGATTCGAGTTCACATGCATGAGGACCCTAATGATGTCGTAAATTGCTAGGGTGGCAATTTTGTGACACTACATTTAGCCCCCACTTTAGCAGGAGTATAAGTGTATGCGGATATTTCTGGTGAAGTACAAGGAAACAAGATTGAAAGACTTTCACCACATCAAGGAGGCAAGATGTGCCAAGCCCCCAATGGACTTAGGATCTTACGACTTCAATTGACAAAGTAAAAGGGAAGATCGAGAAACGGAAAACCATGATTGCAAGTAGTAAAGTTCCCTTCACTATCTGTCATGAAAGCAAGGATACTAAAGATCACAAAGGAAAAACAAAGTTCACTAAGTAATTCTAAGTATCACAAGAAGGAAAGTATGAGCGGATTGTATGCCCCCATGTTAAACTGATTACAGGCGCCTTATCAGGAGTGATTGATTTAAGGTAGGATACACCCAAGAGAGAGAGAAGAGAGGGAGCACGTTATCACAAGGATTTAGCCCCCAATCGAGGTATAAACCCAAAGATAATGAACACAACACACAAGGTAGTGTTTCTTTCCTCGGGGTCAGTATGCTGAATGATAACTCATGTATATCATGTATGTATATGCATATAATAATCTTGATTCCCCAAAGAAGGACACTGCCTTAGAAGAAAGGGAAGAGAGGATGTTTTTTTGAGTTAACATGAAAGAGATCAAGAGAAGATCTCAATGCTTTGCATCGTCCCCAAGTAGATATTAAGGGAATAATAGAAGAATAGAGATACACATAGAAGAATTGTCACAAAAGAGAAATAAAAGAGAGAGAAAGATCTGCACTGCTAATATTACTAATCTAGCATGACATCTACCTCCCAATCTTGCTGATCACTATTTCACGAAGGTGAGAAACATGCCAGAGGAGTGACATTGAGCACAATAGATGGAGCTGTCACAAGATCCAAACAAGGACTATGCTCATGTTGTAAGTCACTTTGTTTGATTCTAGGAGCTAGGATTAAAGTTTGTGAAAACTTATCCGATAAATGTTTGTCCACATCAACATACTCATACTCACTATCAAAAGCATTAGGAGTTGTATTGACATTATGAATAACATTTTAACCCATTTCTTCATCAAATTTTAAAGCAAGAGGAGCAAGAACACAAATAGGAGTAAAACCATCACATGTTTTATGCAACTTATGATTTGGAGATGTTGGTTGAACATCTTGGTTAGGAGAAAAGGGAATCATGTCAACTATTGGAGTCTGAATAGATTGAGTACTTTGAGGGATAGCTTCACGATCTCGAACACGGCGTCTTCATAGGCGTTCTCTCACACAATGATTCTGTCGAGTCTTAGTAGAAGGCTGAGAAGGAGGAGTAACCTTTGAAGAAGTAAAAATGGTTTTCTCCTTTATAGTGGAAGGTTTAGGTTGAGGTATTTTTGGTTGAAAAAGAGGAGAAGCAGGCCTCTTCTCTCGATAAGAGGAAGGAGGCAGAAATGTGCCATAGAAAGGAGGAATATTAGGTGTAGGAAGGAGACCAAGTCCATCATGGTGAGGAGGGATAGATCTAACCTTAGGAAGAATATTGGTGTTCTCCTTAAGAAAAGGTAAAATCACATGGACATAGGAGTAGGTTGACAATTTTCCTTAGAAGGAAGATTAGTTCTATTTGAGAGGAGAAGAACCTCATCTTGAAGAATAATAGGAATGCCAAGTGTTGGTGATCTAGGTTGACTTAAGGATAATATCATATCATTCTTCCATTTTTGATAAGATTGAAATTGAGCATCTCTCCTTGATGGAAGAGATTGAAATTGTTGAGGCCAAAAAAGATCAATAGGAACATCGGGGATTCTTTCGGATGGACAAAATAAGCTATGGTTCATAGTTATGATTTCTCTATTGTGAGTAAATTTAAGACACTTGTGGATTGAAGAAGCAATATCCTTCATGGAAGATAGCCAAGGATAGCCCAACTTCACATAGAATTTCTCAGAGGAAGGTATGATAACAAAGTCAACATCCATGGATTTATTATGGACTTCGACAAGAAGGGTGATATAACCATTGGTAGGACAAGAGAAGACATCAAATAACTTCACAATGACATTAGAAGCATCATATAGTGGTTTATTCAATCGTAAAGTGAAAAGATACTCTTCAATTATGACATTAACCATGCAAGAGGATCAATTAGGGCACCATGACAAGGGATATCCTTAACCTTTTCTACTATGTATAAAGGACCATCAAGTGCTCTAATCATCTCACTAGGGTCAAATTTAATACAAGGATCCTTAGGCATATCTTGTTTTTCTACCATATTAACCAAATTTGGAGATATATAGATGAGTGTTTCAGAAGAGAGAGAATTAGGCACAATCTCATTAACGTTAGAGGTATGAGATGGCAAGGGATTAGTGAAAATCTTAAGATTTTGATTAGGAGGAGCAACTGATTTCTTCCCTTTATCATTCACACCTGCCACAAATATATATTAATATCAATCATGTCTATCAAAATGAGGAGACGTAAGTTTGGAAGGATCAACTTGTTTTATAGGAGGAAGTTTGATAACATTTCTATGCAAAATTGAGACATAATACTATGCAAAGATTCATTCAAAGGAGTAAACTATCTTTCTCTTTGGAAATTTTTTGAAATAGGAGGCACACCTGTTGTAGCATTCACATGGTTGTTGTTGATTGGATCATTGAACTTGATGAAGCTTTTTGTTGGTTTTAACTTCGCAAACGGTTGTTGAACACTCTCCCCCTTATCACTCGGAGCCATAAGAGTGGATTGCTCCATTTGACTCACAACCAGTTGATAATTTTGATGTGTTGCACACAATTGCGGAAAGGAAGTGAACTCAGATAAAAGAAGCTTTTCCCTGATATCTTTTTGTAAATTAGAAATGAAAATTCTTTGAATATGATTATTAGGCACATGAAAAGAAATTTGAGCACACAAATGCTTAAATATCTACCAATGAAATCAATCACTTTCTCTTTAACACCTTGATTACAATGCATTAAATCAGTCAAAGTGATTTTAGGACCAATGTTGTTTTGAAATTGTTGGATGAAAGCATTTTCCAGTTGTTGAAAGGAAGTGATAGAATAAGAAGGCAAAGAGCAATACCATTGTAAATCTTTATCTCGTAGCGTTCTTGTAAACAATTTTGCAAGGAATCTTTGATCATATGAAAAATCAGTACACAAGGTTTGAAATGTTTTGACATGTGTAAGAGGATCACCTTTTCCATTATAGGGTTCCAATTGAGGGATCTCAACATGTTTAGGTGGCACGACTTTAACAATATCAAGAGAAAGTGGGCTCGCAACATCAAAGGTGGGCACACTAAACTTGTATTGACTCATGGAAGCAATTTGTTATTGTAGGGAAGACACAGTTTGGGCAAGATTGTTGATTGTCATTTCGGTAGAATAATTTATGTTAGACATAGGTGATTGAGAAGGCGGTGTGATGTTGTTGAAAGAAGGCATGAACTGAGAATAAGGTGGTGGAACACTATGGTAAGTAGGCATAGGTGATGATTGGGGAGGAAAAGGGACTCTTAAAGGAGGAATAAAGTTGTTGAAGGAATTTCCCCCTTGTGTCACACTGATTGGTTGAGGAATAGTAGGAATACTCATGGAAGACATAGGTAATGATGAAGGATGAAATGAAGAAGAGGGATTGCCCCCATGACCTATGGTTGTAGGAATGACATTTTGAGTTGAAGTATCCCTGATGTTGGAGGTGAAAGTAGGAATACTAGTCATAGGATTGGTCAAAGGAATAGAGAAATTTAGTTGTGTTGAAGGTTGTGAGTAACCTAGGGTTTCGACACAAATCTTGATAGGAATTACATTAGAATCAACAATATGTGCAATGCCACACAATATATCAATTCCATTCTTATCACTTTGAAGCATGTGTTTAAGACCTTCAATTTAATTTCTCATTAATTTGCATTTCATTTGACATTTTTGAAAATTAAAATTCAAATCAAATTATATTTCTTGCTAATTTCCTATAGCACATGTAATTTTTCCTAACTTCCACTTACTTTGAGTCTAACTCTCAATCACTTTTTTTTGACTAATAAATCAATTTAGCTAACTAATCAATCAAATTAGTCTTCTGATTAGTTAATTAATCGATCAATGTTGTCTAGCTTCCAATCAATTCCCTTAACTTCTTAATCAATTTAGTTGATCTCTTAATCAAACGTAGTAAGCATCAGCAATTCTCTCCCACCAAATTGTCACTTAAATATCAACTGAGCTGATAGATTCAATTCTCAAATGTACACCACTACCTTCGAATTTTTGTGTTCATATCCTGTAAGTTTTTATAGCACAACTTTGAGAGCCTAATGTAGAGTAGGGGAAGGTACAAAAAACATACTAACAAAAAACTTCCATCTCAACACAATGACTACCTAAACATGGAGATCTTTCTCCCAACTCACCTAACAACCTTGAGCCCTTAAGAAATAGGTCACATAGCATATTTTTGGGGTTATGGTTTCAAACACTTGTCTCACTTTCATAGATGACTTCATAGGGTTTGTAACAAATTATTTAGCCTAACCAATCAAGGGTTTCAGACTTTTAGACCCTTAACTCCAATAGTTCCTTCACAACCTAATAATCGACATGTAGCCCTTGATTTCTACTAAACCAGGGATAGCCTCTAGTTCTGACTGATATCAACCAAAGGGAGGTATTTTTGAATACCCTTTTAGGCCTTCCACAACATATTCCAACCTTTCCTAGAGGTGTTTTATAACAAAGGTCCAAAAGTGGTTTGCAACTTCTGTAATTAGGCCTAATTAGGCCACTTTTATAAAACAAGTACTCTAAATATTCACTAAAAACACCAAAAATCTTCATGAACAGTTCACACTTGCCATGTGGGGTTATATTATGTAGTTTATTCCAACAGTTCAACTCAATTTGTTGTTACTTTACCAAACTCTCATCTAAACTAACTTATAACATGTATATATCAAGCCGGGATCGCACAAACCCATGCAAACTCCATCCATTTCTCTCAAAAACACCATGAACAATGAAAAAAAATGAAAAAAATTCATTTCACCGAGTGTGACAGTATTTTCATCAGTGGAATGGCTTGCAAAACATATTTTTGTTCCCAACCCTTTGAAACCCTAGGTAAACAAGTAGTTTGCAGAAAAATGCCTCTAAATCCCTTCAAACTTAACAAAAATTGATGCTACCACCACCAAGTGGAAGCTAAATCACTCCTCTATTCAATAATGTAAGCCTCATGTCCGTATCACACTGTACGAGGCCATGCAAACCCTGAGATCAGCAATAGACATAGTAAATTTACAGGAAAACAGAGTTGAATCTTATTGCTTGATAAACCCGTTTTAACAACAACCTTTTCCTTGAGGTTTGGGAGGATTATTTAACATTTTTACATGAATTCCAATGATCTCTAGCTGAAATTTAAAAACATGACTGTTCATCTTCCCCTTCTAACTAAAATTGTCATTGTTGCAAAAGCAACTTTACAACATTTTTAAAAAAGTTGACAACATTAACCACCCTGACTCCAAATGACTCAAAGACATCAAAAAATGGTCCTAATGGACCTTATTACATAAAAATATGACTTGAACCTACCAAAAGACCTTGACACATATTCACATTGAATTGTCATTGTTCTAGGTGCTCTTGCACCATACACTCGACCTAAAAAAAGCTCATGTCCCATCAAGGTTGTACTGCAGTAGATTATGCTTCTTCACATCATGTCTTTGGTCTTCAAATTATCCTCCACCGGATTATCCCTTCCACTCGATCGTGTGCTAAACATTTTCATCATCCTTTACCCTTTTGAACTTGCTTTCACCTTGCCATTGTCTTATCCTTGCAAATTGATTTGTTAGCTTCCTTCTACCCTGTTCCTCATCAAAATTGGATGTTTCTCTTGTCTTCATACCTACAAACAAGTCTTTATCAGATGTCCCATGAATTTCCTTCTTCCTTACCCTTGCTACATATTGAAACTCATCCATTTGGTTTTGCCAAACAACCTTGTTCATTTCACTACTTGTCTTCACATCTACTTTCAGGTTCTTTATCTTTAGGACCCCTTTGTAATTAGGTCCACAAACCTCTATCACTAAGACATCTGTACTATAAGGTATACCATCTCTTTGCTGTCAGACTCTTGCTGCCTACCAACATCTTACCCAATCAGTGGACAAAGTATATTTCCTACCATGACCTCTCTAGATCAATCTTCCCTTTCCTCTATCACCAGGGTCTCTGCCCCAAGAATATCTATCTCCTCATATTTATTAAAAACCGTGTTGTCGGATTTACACACTTCTTGTTCCAACAATGGACAAAGAATTGTTTCTAGCTCAATCTCATCATGCTTTTCTAAGCAATCTCACTTCTCCACAACCACTTCATCCTTTGTCTTCTCTTGAACTGAATTTAATATTTTCCCATCATCTTCACCTTTGCCTTCCAAGACTGAATCAATTTTCAAGCTTACTGTCCCAATACCCTTTTCATTTGCAATTGCTACACACCCTTCTTGTTTATCTTCCACAAGCTCCATAAATTCTTTCTTACCCAACATGATCACCCTTGTTGCCTTACTCTATTCTTTATCCTCTTCCACCAATGGAGTCAATGTAAAAGAGATTCCATCCTTCTCAATCTGAGTGTTATTCCTTCCATCATATAAGGAATATCTTTCAAATTGTCACGGTCTCCCTAGTAATAAATGATATACACTCATATGTATCACATCACACAATATGTTATCCTTGTAGCCACCAATATGAAACTCAATATATTTATCCTTAACCAAAATAGAATGTTCATTATCCAACCAAGAAACATTATAGGGTGTTTCATGAGGTATCCTTGCCAGATTCAATTTATCAACCATTTCTTGTGACACCATGTTATCTATACTACTAGAGTCTACTAGTACCTTACATACCTTTCCATTGCACTTGCAGACAGTTTTGAAAAGTGCTCTTCTTCCTTATCATCTCCTTCTCTTCAATCAATTCCTTAACTAGGGCATTCCCTTTAGGCATCTTGTCCCTTCAACTTCAAAATGCAACTTTGCACCCTCAAGAGATCTAATTCCTAAGATTTGATACCACTTAATGCAGAGAAGGGGAAGGTACCAAAAACACAATGACTACCCAAACATGAAGATCTTTCTCCCAATTCACCTAACAACCTTGAGCGCTTAAGGCATAGGTCACATAGCACATTTTTGGGGTTATGGTTTTAAATTCTTGTCCCATTGTCACAGCTGAATTTATAGGATTTGTAACAGTAACTTATTTATCCCAACCAAACAAGGGATTTAGAATTTTAGAACCGTAACTCCAATCGTTTCTTCACAACCTAGTAACTATCTTGTAGCCCTTGATTGCTACTAAACTAGGTATAACTTCTAGTGTCTGTCTAACATCATCTAGTGGGCAGTAGTTTTGAATACCCTTTTAGGCCTTCCACATCATATTCCAACCTTTCCTAGAGGTGTTTTGTAACAGTAGGTCCAAAAGTGGTTTGCAACTTCTGCAATTAGGCCACTTTTATAAAACAAGCACCCTAAATCTTCACTCCAAACACAAAAAATCTTTATGAATAGTTCAGACTTTCCATATAGGGTCAAATTATGTAGTTTATTCCAACAATTCAACTCAATTTGTTGTTACTTTACCAAACCCTCATCTAAACTAGCTTAGAACACACAGATATCAAACTAGGGCCCATACAAATCCATGCAAACTCTATTCCCCTGCTCCCAAAACCACCATGAACAATGAAAACACGTGAAAATAGTCCATTTCACTATCACAATAATTTCACCAGTGGAATGGCTTGCAAAACATGTTTTTGTTTCCAACCCTTTGAAACCCTGGGTAAATAGGCAGTCTGCAGAAAAATGCCTCTAAATCCCTTCAAACTTAATGAAAATTGGTTCCACCACCACCAAATGGAAGATAACCCACTCCTCTATTTAATCATGTAAGTCTCATGTCTGTACCACACTGTATGAGGCCATGCAGACGTTGGGAACAACAATAGACACAATAAATTCACAGGAAAACATAGTTCAATCTTATTGCTTGATCAACTAGTTTTAACAACAACCTTTTCCTCAAGGTTTGGGAGACTTATTTTAGATGTTTACATGAATTCCAATGGTCTCTAAGTGAAATTAAAAAATATGACCGTTCATCTTCCCCTTCTAACTAAAATTGCCATTGTTGTGAAAACAACTTTACAATATTATTAACAAAGTTGACAACATTAACCAAATTGAATCCAAATGACTCAAATACATCCAAAAATGGTCCTAATGGACCTTATTACATCAAAATATGACTTGACCCTACCAAAAGACCTTGACCCATATTCACATCAAATTGTTACCATTCTAGGTGCTCCTGCACCAGAGCTGACATCACACAAGGATTAGAAGAACAATAGGAGTCTCAATGCTCGTGATAAATAATAGAATTCATTCATTTTGTTTAAATTATTTGTTGATTTAAGTAGTATACTCTTATTGGTTTGCATTTTGGAATTTTATAATAGAGCTTGGTTTAGTGGTTACTTAGAATAATCTATTATTCTCATGTTCTCTAATTTTGTAGACAACTATAATGTTAAGGGTTTTTAAGTTTATGGTGGTTTAACTAATACGGCAGATGTTAACCTTAAGTAAGATAGTGCACATAGAAGGATGAGAGCTATGGACTATATTATATAGGTCAAGAGAAGAAGGTCTATCAATGGTTGGGTGTAGTTTGAAATGATTGACTACATGTGGTCACTATTTCAACTAGAGTGACTTATAAGGTGCATACTCAATCCTATTTTGGAGGATACTCGACTTCAATGTTTGTGTTCAATAATAGTTTAAGGCTAGATAAAGTTATAAGTCTATGTGATATTTAGTGTGTCAGCTTGTATTGGAGTTCTTATCTTTTAATAAAGCACTTTGATTGCTGTCAAACAGCATTTCTTCACAGCTCTTTGATGTTTACAGATCGCCAGTTTTCCGTATTCATTTAGGGACCAGGCTTAACATCCACTGCCTTTGCCTTTACCACTCTGTCCTCGTTTGTCTAAACTCTATACTGCATTTAATTTACATTCGTAGATATCTTGAAAGACACTCAATTTTCATAGATCTATTTTAAATTCTTATTAAAATAGGTGGGTGGATGTTGAAATGGTCAAAGTTATTCTGGTTTCAAAACAGATCTTTCCTACAGCTTGATAGCAACGTGTTAGTCAATAACTCTGTATTGTCGTTTTGGAACTAGAATAGACTCGCGTCGTTTCATATTTATATCTTGTAGGTAAGATATTTATGTTAGTAGTTCTCACAGTTGTAATATTTATGATTTTAATTTAATGATGAATATTATTTAAATAAATTAAATATTTTTCTTTCACAATAATAAAGTAATAAATTTCAATTTTATTTCTAATTCATTTGTTTGTTTTAAACTAATGTTTTCCTTGTCAACAAATTGAAGTATACTTTAATTATTCAAATACATAATATATATGATATTAATTGAATAGATCAAGCATTGTTATAATGATGCTCTTACCTTTAAATATTGGCCAACATGTGATGAAATCCGTAGAGACTTCTTCGCATCATTTGCTAGGAATAATGAAGGGATTCAAAAAAGGAAGTGTTTTGAGTATCTTCTCTTCATTCTTTTTTTACATATCAAATTGTAGACACCTAAAATTAATTAAATTAAAATATAAATAATTTAAGCCTTTCCACATAATTAATTGAATTAATTGTGTTGGTCTTTATTCCTCTTAAAATTAATTATTTAATTAATTTTATCATTGCAACCTTATAATTAATTTATCAAAAAGTAATTATTCTCCATTCTTCTAAAATCATTTCAAATATAATTTATTTCTTCTAAACCTTTCTTAGTTAATTAAATTCAATTAACTAAGCTAGTAATGTGATTCCTACAAATCACTTCTTATAATCCTCACTTAGTCTAATTTATTCTTCTATAATCATGCTTATCATTATTCTCTAATTTTAAATTCCCCCACTCATTCTCTCTCCTCATGTCACATCCTCCTAACTTTCCCACTTCCACTTTGATCACTTAGTAGGCCACCTAATCAATCTCCCTAATCATTTGCACATTCTTAACCACTTTGATCCTTTCAAAGAAATTTAAATTCTTTGAATCTCTCCATGTATCCTCTTGCCAAGGAATTTTTAATTCCTTTTCTCATTTAGTCTTCCCACACATCCTCTTATTTTAGAATTTTTAATTCCTCCTCCCTTCCCTCAAGAAATTTTATATTCCTTTTCTCTTCCCAATGTATTTGGGAGCTCTTCCTCATGTACCTTGAGAGGTGTGGAGACAAGAAATGTCTTTATGACAAATCTCTTGGTCTCCACACCTTGTCCTCTCAATCCTCTCCTCCATTTCAAATAAATCTCAACCCTTCATCCCAAATTAATCTTGGCCCTTCATTTGGACCTCTTCCAATCTATAAATTGGAGTCTCCTCTCCTCACAAATCATCCACTTTTCATAAATTCTTATGTCGTCCATTTGAGATCCAAAGTCATCCATGGTACCCTCATAATGTCAAAATCCCATCTAAGCCATATCCATCTCATCCACACTTATCCTTTAATACAATTCAATCTTGTTGTGTAGTGCAGAGCATTCCACATCCCATCTTGGAGCCTATCCAATCAAGTGGAGAAGAGGCGCATTCTTTATTTCACCTAAGGCTCAATCCGAGGGAGGAGAAGAAGGTATAAGAGTTCTCATTTGCATTGTCTCAAGATTTTATATGTTTTTATGAATATTCTATGCATTTGGATTCTCTAACCATTTTCTCATCTCCACAAACATTTTAGATAGCATATTGGCCATAGTATTGTCCTTCCCCTTTTTATATAATATACAGAATTCATACCACACATCTTAGTGATGCATTTTTATTTCTCTAAAGAAGATAACCATGATTGATTTTGACTTTGAGATGTCTACTCATTAGGTACAACCTTCATTATTTTACTATATGAATAATAGATCACATTTGTTTCTCAAAAAAGGATTTGAGTTGATTCTTACTCTTCAACTGATGGTTCTAAAAAGAAATGGGCCTCTAGTAGTTGCATGAGAATTAATCTTATACCATTTCCTAAAATATCACACTCAATAGTAAAATACTTAGTATAGTCTAAAGTGGCTAGAACTGGAGTGGTACACATAGCCTCTTTTTTTACATTCAAAAGCATCCTTCTTCAATAGAGTTATAGTGGGTGCTACCTTGCAATCAATGTTATTTATAGATCCTCTATACTAAGTAGTGTGTCCTAGGAAACCCCTCAAGTTCACAATGGTTTAAAGAATAGACCACTCTACCATATCCTTTATTTTTTAGAACCAACATGTACTCCTTTATACAACACCATGTGACGTAATCAATTTTCCTCATTGAGTCCAAAACCACACTTGGAAGGTTTACATAAAGTTGTAGATATTTTTGAGAACATGTAACAATCGATCTGCATGATGTAAACCTCAAAGTGGCTTCAAGATAAAATTAATCAAAACAAGAAATATAGATGGAGAATTAGTATAACCCAATGATATCACTGGAAACTTATTATGACCTGAGTTATGAATCCTAAATGATGTCTTAGGAGGATCTTCTTCCTTCATCCAAACATGTTGATAAATTGATTTAAGGCATTTTTTTATTAAAAATATAGCTTCATTTAATTCATCTAGAAAATTACTAATGCTTGGAATGGGAAATTTATTGTTGGTGGTGTACATGTTTAGAACTATATAGTCCAGAATTGATGGTGAAAAGAATCCCATGTAGCTTACCATATTTTACACAATAACATCACTTTATATCATTAAAGAGAATCAAAGTTTAACAATAGCTGATGCACATCATATATAAATCTTAGGAGTTTTGCGTTAGGATTGAGGTGCCATCTACCTTGTAAATTCTATTACATGGTTCCAACATCCTTCGAAAGTGTCCTAAAGCACTTAGGATGTATAGAGAAAATATTTTGTAATATTTATTTGCCAACATTATTTGTAATGCATTCATAAAGGGGGATGGGTTACACTAGCAAGGATAATAGTGGGTTGTAAACACAAATAATTAATATTGATTTCAACACTTATGGATGTCTAGAATAAGATATTTAATGACCTAACAAAATTAAAAAAAGTGACCTATGGGCTTCTCCAAGTGGGGGTATGGAAGAGGCAACATGTGTCTCTTAGTTTTTAGTTATTTATTACATTTAATGTAATGTTTCTCTTGCAAGTATAGGTGTCCATGTTGGAGGAAAAGTATTGGAAGTTGAATCAATGTCTTTTCAAGTTCTGTGGAGGCAATCCAAGGGTTGTGGACATGTGTAATGAAGACTCTTCTTTGGAAAAATTTATTGGTTGTTTTGGAGCTCTTACCATTCTATAAATTCAACCTTTGGGTGTAGATTTTATGAGCAATAGTTGAATGTAGTATTTAACTCATGACTATAGGACATAGCAAGCCTCTTGCAATTCAAGTGAGAGAGAAATCATGTATTTGTGTTGATTGCATTGAGAGTTACACAAATATTGTACAATGCGATAACGTTAGAGATGGATGTGTTTCACAGTGAGAAATAAAACAATTAGTCGCAATGCAACCTTATAACGATATTGACATTATAGATATTCATGATCATCTATATTCAGTTGATTATGAATGTGTTTATGATTTAGTAGTTACAGGTACGTGTATTTTATCTAAATGCAAAATTTAACTCCATTAAGTTTGTAAATCAAAATTTACTTTTGTACTATAAGTGATTGTAACTTGTGGTCTACAAGTGATGTTTTTGTTATGGTTGCTAGTCTTGACAATACACAAGGTGTAGATTATTATCTACAAAGATGCATGCAACCAAAATGCAAATTGCTACAAACAATGGAAGATGGTGAAGGGCAAGAATATCCCACTAGATCATTCCTTGTTGAAGGCACCTATTATCAACTAACATAGATAGATAAAAATAGAAACTTTGCCAAAAAGAGGTCATGGCCAACAAAAGTGGAGGTTTCTTATTGAAGATCATGAAAGGATCTTAGGGAGAAAAAAATATAGAGAAGATCCAAATTATATGTACCAAGATATTTAAGTTATTTGAAAGTAAGTTTGAACTCATAGTTTAAAGGACCATATATTTACATATTTATTCTTTGAATGATTACATTTAGAAACTAATGAACATGATACATTATTCCCTTGTGAGTATGTTCTTACATATCAAGTATGTTGTGGATATTTACATGCATGTGGTGTATAATTTGACATATCAAGAATAGTTTTAGTAATAAGAATATTAAAAATAATATAATAGCTTAAATCCATAGAGCCTTGATCATTTTTTCGTTCAACCAAAACATGAAACATCATTTTACACTCTACCAATCATTAAAGTTAGTCCTTATGCTTAGCTAAGGTAATAATACACTACCAAGTACCAAGTGTATTTTCTTAGGGGATGACACTAGAAATATCCAACTATGGTGATTCAAGTAAGGAGTAACAATAATTCCTCTAGTAAATTAAGTCATAATTTTTATGGTGGTGATGTGTGTCATCAAAGATGGACATGAGACCCACCTACATAATGATCTCATTCATGTTATTAGAGACATGAAGGAAATAAAGACTATCTTCACCATGTACTTATTAACTCACACAATGTGACATAAATGATGAATACAAAATGTAAAGAGATGATAATTTCACCTTTATAATATAATTATAAAATAACTGTAAAATAACTTCTAACTAAAAACATGCTTTTAATAACAACTAGGTTGGAGTCCTTTCCCTACTTATAAAAAAAGTTCCCTTAGTTAGGCTTAGTTCCCTTAGGATTGGCACCTCCAGAACCTTCACCAGAACCTTTACCAGAACCTACTAGTGCATTGGCACCTCCATAACCTATTGGAGGATTGGCACCTCCAGAACCTTCACCAAAACCTTTACCAGAACCTACTAGTGCATTGGCACCTCCATAACCTACTGGAGGATTGGCACCTCCAGAACCTTCACCAAAACCTTTACCAGAACCTACTAGTGCATTGGCACCTCCATAACCTACTGGAGGATTGGCACCTCCAGAACCTTTACCAGAACCTACTAGTGCATTGGCACCTCCAGAACCTTCACCAGAACCTTTAGTAGAACCTACTAGTGCATTGGCACCTCCATAACCTTTAAGAGAACCTTCACCAGAACCTACTACTGCATTGGCACCTCCATAACCTTTACAAGAACCTTCACCAGAACCTTCACCAGAACCTTTACCAGAGTCGCTAGAACCTCCAATATAAACATTAAGTCCTGACATCGTTTCCTCTCAATGGATAAACTGGTTACAAGCTTCGACATTAAAGGTGCAACCTATATAAGCATTCCAATAAACAATAGTCTATGTGAAGTCTAAACGAGGATTTAATTCTTCACCAAATGAGCACTCATTATTGTTAAACATCTGCATCGAATTTAAAATAGCATTTCCTCACCGAATTCATTTAACTTCCACCACCTTTGCCTTCACCACGATGTCCTCGTTTGTTAAACTCTATACTGCATCTAATTTACATTCGTGGATACCTTGATTGTATTTATCTAAAATACAATATTAATTTTGATAAATCATCTTATATCCTTATTTAGAATTTATAGATGCTTATTTCTTTATATCTTGTAGGTATATGTATTTAAGATCTTTATGTTGGTAGTTTGCATAGTTGTAACATTTATGATATTAATTTAGTGATCAATATTATTTAAATAAATAAATTATTTTTTCTTGACAATAATAGAATAATAATTTAAATTTTTCTTTTAATTAACTTGTTTGTTTTAAACTAATACTTTCCTTGTCAACAAAATGAAATATACTTTATTTATTCAAATACCTAATATTTATGATATTAATTGAATGAAAGAGCTTATAGTTTATAAGGGATCCACTTATGTGATGCAAAATGATGGAATAATGTAATAAAATAGGCATACTTTGGGGAGGAGATAACCATTGCTATAAGGATGCTCCTACCTTTAAATTTTGGAAGGAATGTGATGAAATCCATAGAGAATTATTCTCGTCATTGGCTTGGAATAATGAAGGACTCCAAAAAATGAAGTGTCTTGAGTATCTTCCATTATTTTATTTTATTTTAACATATCAAACATTTTAGATAGTGTATTAGCCATAGTATTGTCCTTACCCTTTTTATTATAGAATATATGAAAGTCATACCTACACATCTTAGTGATGCATTTTTATTTTTCTTAAGAAGATAACCATTGCTCCTAGTAAAATTTCAAGTTACCATGATCGATTTTAACATTGAGAAGTCTACTCATTAGGTACAACCAACATTATTTAACTGCATGAAGAATAGAAAAAATTTCAGTTTCAAAAAAGGGTTTGAGTTGATTGTTACTCTTCAACTAGTGATTCAAAAAAGGAATGGGCCTATAGTAATTCATGAGAATTAATCCTATATGATTTCCTTAAATATCACATTTAATAGTAAAATTCTTCGTAAAGTTTAAAGTGGCTAGAACTACAATGGTATGCATAGCCTACTCTAATCTTTCAGATACTATATTAGCTAACTCATTATATTCAAAAGAATCCTTCTTCAATAGAGTTGTAAGGGGTGCTATCATGTAGCCATTTTTCTTTATAGATCCTCTATAGTATCTAGTGTGTCCAAGGAAACCCCTCAAGTTCATAATGGTATACGGAATAGACCACTCTTTCATATCTTTTTTTTATAACCAACCTGTACTCATTTATAAGATACTATGTGACCAAATCACTTTTCCTCATTGAGACCAAAACCATACTTGGAAGGTTTACATAAATTTGTAGATATTTGGGAACTTGTAACAGTTGACCTACATGATGTAAATCACCTTCCCATGTCTTGATATAAATCAATACATTATAGAAGAATGCTAACACATACTTCCTCTTGAAGTGGTTTCAAAATAAATTAATCAAAACTTGAAATATAGATGGAATATTAGTATGTCCCAATGATATTAATAGAAACTCATTATGATTAGAGTTATGAGTTCTAAATGATGTCTTAGGAGTATCTCCTTCCTTCATTCAATTCTATTGATAAATTGATCTCTAAGGTCATTTTTACTAATATATAGCTTTATTTAATTCATCTAGAAAATAATTAATCCTTGGAAGAGGAATTTTATTGTTGGTGGCATACATTTCCATATCTCTATAGTCGAACAATTATGGAGAAGCATCCCATGTATCTTGTATTGTATTTTACATTATAAGATCACTTTATATCATTATAGAGAATCAAAGTTTAACAATAGCTCATGCATGTCATATATAGATATTAAGGTTTTGGAGTATATTATAAAAGGTTATCTTTCTTTGAAAATCACAACTTAGAATAGGTAGAACTCGATTCATTAGGTGAGATTTACAAAAAAAATTCATTACTTGACGAGCTCAACCCAACATATTTCAAGAAGATACAAGACCAAAGGCAGATTCAAATTCAACACTTGTTATCACATAAAATTTCCTCAAAACCCAATGCTTCACTAGTGGGTTTAGTTGACCTTTTATTGAATATTCTAATGCATAAGACAATTGAGGGGGGTGGGGGGGGGGGGGGGGGGGGGGCGTGAATCAGTTGTATAAAAACATTAAATGTATTCCCTTAAATCATATCTACAACAACTTAACTTTAACACTTAATCCATAGAAAGATATGCGCATGAAAAACTAAAGCACACCATACACAATGAAACACTAGATTTTATATGGAAAACCCTATTAGGAGAAAAATCATGAAAAGTGTAATTCTCAATATATGAACACCTATTAGGGTGACACGATTAAGATAATTTTTAAAAAGAAAGGCACGCTGCAAAAGGGCTCACTGCCTAAGAGAAAGAAAGAGAGGAAAACTTCTAAAATGAAGAAGTAAAACAAAAAGAATCCACCACTGATGCACCTCTACAATAGTAAGATTTGTAGATACCTTTGGCTCATTGATTCCGGTAGCTAACACCTGAAAGTTCACACTTCTCAACACTTTTCACCCACTTGAACATCAATCATAAAACAATCAGGGAGAAAGATCCTCTTTCACACACCTTCATCACATTTCACTTTCTTTCACAACACACATACACTCCTATATTCTCTCTTTATACACCTCTATTTATATCATCCTTACATATG
This sequence comes from Cryptomeria japonica, assembly GCF_030272615.1. Taxonomy (NCBI): domain Eukaryota; kingdom Viridiplantae; phylum Streptophyta; class Pinopsida; order Cupressales; family Cupressaceae; genus Cryptomeria; species Cryptomeria japonica. Next base: position 747,640,730 of record NC_081414.1, on the reverse strand, counting down.
CAAACTCTCCCAAGGTTGATATGCAAAATCTCCCAAGGTCATCTAAGAATCTCAACCAAACACAACTCAAATTAGGTTGACACTAAACATTTCCGCAATGGAAAATAATGTAAAGTGGACCACACCACATCTTAATTAGGGCCAGAATAAGTATCAAACACATTATACAATGATTCATAATTATTAGAGCAATAATATCAAGTGTAAACACTTGAGGTTGGTCAAACCTAGAGTAATAAACATCAAACATTGAAACCATTCTTTCGAAACCCAAGAACATGTGCCAATTGAAGAGAAACATGTCACATTAATTTTGATAATCTAGTGAGGATTAGTTCAATTAAAGCCATGAGAGATTTGTCAAAGATTACAAATCCTTCTAATGCTATTTGCAAAGAATGCCATGTTGAAAACAAATAAGGAGAACTTTCAAAGTTAAGGAAAAATCTTTTACTAGATTGTTGGAGTTAGTGCACACTGATCCTTATGGTCTAACTAGAACATAAGTCAACAAGGCGATAGGTATTTCATGTTCTTAATTGTTGATTAGTCTAGAATGACTTGAATTAATTTCTTAAGAGAAAAATCCAAATCTCTAGAAAATTTTAAGAAATTTAAGGTCATAGTTGAAAATGAGATAGATAGAAGAATCAAATTCTTGAGGTTTGACAGAGGTGGAGAATTCACATCTGATGAATTCAATGTCTTTTGTGAGAATCATGCAGGATAAGAAGACATTTGTCTACTCCTAGGACATCAAAGCAAAATGGTGTAGTTGAAAGGATGAATATTTAAAACAATTCAAGAGGCTGCTAGGACAATGATGAATGAATCAAGTCTATCAAAAATCTATTGGAAATAAGTAATACACATTGTAATATACACTCTTAATAGTGTACATATTAGAAAAAATACTGGAAGGACATCTTATGAACTTTGGTATGGAAGGACTCCATCTGTGATATATTTTAGAGTATTTGGAAGTAAATGTTATATTAGAAGAGATGAAGAAAACTTGGGAAAGTTTGACACAAGAGTTGATGAAGATATATTTCTTGGCTACTCTACTACAAGAAAATATTATAGATATAATAAAATACTGTGAAGAATTGTTGAAAGCACAAATTTGAAGGTTGATGAAGACACTTGGAATAATACAATTGTAGAGATGGGATATGAATATGATGAGTCTACTGGTAAACCAAAAGAAGAAAATGCTAAAGAAACAAAGGTACAAGATGATAAGGAAGATTCTCTGAAATTCCTCCTAATACTTTAAGGTATGTGTAGAAGAATCATTCAGAGAAATAGATGATTGGAGACAATAATAGAGGTATAATCGCAAGAAGTAAAGTTTTTGAAGAATATTTGAACTTACGTTTAATTTTAGAGACAACCAAAAAAAGTAAAGGATTCTTTCAATGATTAAAATTGTATGGAATCTATGGAAGAAGAATTGGAATAGATTGAGAAGAATCAGACTTGGAACTTGTCCCAAGATCGGCTGACAAAAATGTGATAGGAACTAAATGGGTATTTTGAAACAAACTGGATAAGGATGGCCACATAGTGAGGAATAAGGAAAGAATTGTATGTAAACACTATTCACAAGTAGAGGTATAGATATTTAGGAAACTTATTCTCATGTAGAAAGAATGGAAGTTAGAAAAATGTTTATGGCTTTTGCAGAACATAAGGATTTCAGGGTCTATCAGATGGATGTGAAGTTTTCATTCTTGAATAGAGAATTGAAAGAGAGGCTCACTACCAAAATGGAGAAGAATAAAAGAGAAAGAATCCACCATTGGCGCACCTATGCAATTGTAAGATCTATAGATACCTTTGGCTCACTGCTTCCGGTAGCTAACACATGAAAGTTCACATTGCTCAACACTTTTCATCGAGTCAAACATCAATCATCAAATAATCAGGGAAATAGATCCTCTTTCACACACCACCACACTTTACTTTCTTTCACAATACACACACACACACACTTGTATTCTCTCTTTATACACCTCTATTTATATCATCCTTACATATGAAAAGTCTCCCAAGGTTAGCTAAGCATCTCAATTGAACACATCTCAAATTGGGTTGGCACTAAACATTCTTGAGAAGGAAAATAATGTAAATTAGACCACAACACATATTAATTAGGACCAAAATAAGTATCAAACATGTTATACACCAATCCATAATCATTGAAGCAATAATATGAAGTGTAAACACCCAAGGTTAGCCAAACCTAGAGTAAGCACCATCAAAATTTGAAACCATGCTTCTAAAACCCAAAAAAATGTGCCAAATAAATAGAATGAAGCTAAGGACATTATCAACTTAACTCCAAAAATGAAACACTAAAAACCATAATGCAAAGAAATGTGGAGCATGCATTTCATACGGAAACACTGTCAAACATTGTCAAACATACAGGTAAACAAAAATTTCTCTACACAACAATCCGGAGCACAAAATCTCTAAACATTTCTTAACAACATATTTAAAATACATGAATGTATGTACAATATAGAAGATATCCAGATAAAATCTCTCAGCACAACTATACAAAGAATACATCATCAATTAAACCGATCAATTGCTAATGACAACATAAGTATCTTGACATCAATGAAAACACATTAATAGTTCATTTTGATCAACCTTGCAACAATCTCCCCCTTTGTCATTGAGGCAACACATCAACAACAACAACAATGATGATAACTTGCATACCAATTTCTTAAATACACTGTATCTTCCCCTATTTTCCTACACTGCAAGCATCTCATTCTCTTCCCCTTTTCCATAAAGGACAAAGGTGTAAGCATAAAGACTACTAGGTCATTCTGTTCAATTCTTCAAAAATATAAAACTGCACCTAGCTCTCCCTAAGAGGTAGCCCTAAATCATTAGTCCAGAATAATAATATTCATGAAGTTCACAGGACTAATGCATCTCTTAACATTGTTAACAACATATCCAAACTGCATGAGTAGATGTACAATATAGAAGATATGTGGAGCAAATCTATCAGCACAACTATATAAAGAACACAACATCAATTAAACCGATCAGTCACAAATGACAAGAAAAGTATTTTGACATCAATGACAACACATTAATATCTCATTATAACTAACCTTGCAACACTTATATCTTACATTAGATATTAAGATCAAATAGAACATCTTATGGTTGATGCATATCATAGCTAAATCTTGGATCTTCATTATAATACCCTTAGAACCAATTTGAGGAGGGATAAGTGAATGAAGAACCAATCTTAGGGGAAAAATAATTAGCAAGTTAGTTTCTAATTGCATTGTAGTAATAGAGTCATAATAGTTATTATGTAATCTTGTAATAAGCTTATAACAACATTTGAGCTAGTGTATATTCAAAATCTACATTTGATAGGCTAACTAACCCACTGCAATAAATCTATGATTTTAAATCAAAGATAAGTTTCTTTACTATTCCAAGTCTCTTCTATTGTCTTAACTCTAGGCTACATGGTTGTATAGTCCTTGTTTGGGCCCTTCACCCATTATATATCAATAACTTGAGCAATAATGGAAGTGATTTTCAATAACTATGAGAAAGTTACAATCTTGTGTCTAGACACCAATCTAAGCTATTTAAATCAAATTAAAGGAAATATTGCAACAAGAAAGATTGTTGGTATGTCCGATTTTTCTCAAATAATGTACGAATTGCTAGATATTATGCTCAAAATGAAGTTTTGATTGTAGAGTGTATAGGAAGATAGGAAAAGAGTTCTAAACCCTAGAAATGAGGATGAAAGTGATGATGATGAATTAGGAACCCAAGGAATAAATTGGGATGAATAAACCCTAAAAATGAAGAATAAGATTAGATCAAAACGCTGAATTTTTTTTAAGATAGGTAAGAGACATATATTGAGATCTCTCTAACTATGTCATGGGTGATTTGTATCGTAAGTAATTTATTGATTTCATAAATGATAAGGAATAATTATTTGAGTATAAAGAAATTGAAGATTTGAAAAAATTGAAGCTTGTGAAAACCAAGTTGAAAGGACATATTGTTGTTTGTTTGATTTCCACCAATGAAAATCATCAAACATTAGTTATATTTTATATGAGGAGATATCATGCCAAAAAAAGTGGCACATAGGATGACTAGTAGAAAATACAAAGCTAAATTGTCAAGTTTACGAGCCACTAAGAATATAACTAACTAGATAAATTTTAAATGCTTGTGTAGTTCTAGATGTATTAGTATTGAAGAAATATGGACATTGTTGGAAACTTGAGTTGTTATTCTTTATAGTCTTTTATGTAAACCCATCTTGTGTTGTCATTTATGTCAAATTGTCTTGTACTGATATGGAAGTAAGAATAGTACCTAGTAGATGTTTCTATATGTAGGAAAGAGTATCTATGTATAGTGTTGAATGTTCTAGTAATGATGAAGATGTTGTGGTACAAAAAATGTTTCTATATGTAGGAAAGAGTATTTATGTACAATGTTTAATGTTTTGGTAATTATGAAGATGTTGTGGTGTTTCCAGAAGTTTAGTATAGTGGAAGTTTCTATATGAAGGAAATAATATTTAATGTCTCAGGGAAACAATGTCTTGCATTCCTTTGGTTTGTGAAGATTATATGCTATGGTTCTACGTATAATATCTATGCTTTGTGTACATTGCAATATATATCTTGAAGATACTCTATAGCTTATTTGGCTAAGTTGATTACTACTATTTTTGATAGTAAGGATTTTTGTCATAATAGGTCCAGAAAAGGTTTGGTGGTTTCTAGATATATGGATTTAAGTGTTGCAGTTTGGAGGATTTGTTTAGGTGATCTATGCAATGTTTTAGTTTAGTTTTCAAGTGATAACTTTATTGGCAAGTGAAGTTATGATGTTCCGAGTTCTAGGTGTCAGCAAGTCCTCTTAGGACAAGGGTGTTCCAAAGGTAATATTATAGCAGATTTTATTTATATTGTGAGTTTAATTCTCATTGTGGTTTTTCCCTTATTGGGTTTTTCACATAAATCTAATGTTCATGTGTTTTTTGTGTTTCATATTTTCATGATTAATTATTGATGTGATTATATGTTTGTGATTTAAAATTAGAAGATCAAAATTTAAGAATTTGAATCTCTAGATTAATTCAACCCCTCTTCTCAGTCCCGTGGTGTGTTCAACAATTGGTATCAGAGAAATTTTCCTCTTTTTAAGCTTAACTAGTTGAGAAAGATCCAAG